>NC_133769.1:180063772-180065123 GCF_003597395.2 Chelonoidis abingdonii | reverse complement strand
ATCCCTCTGATATATTTATAAAGAACAAGCATATCCCCCCTCAACCTTCTTTTGGTTAGGCTGAACACTGCCCAGAGCAGAAAAGTTTAGAAAGACAACAATATAGGAAATGGCAGTGTTCCTGAGAGGAGAGGGGGGTGAGATGTAGGGTGGGAGAAGAGAAGACTGACAGTCACCTGTTTATTAGTTTTTACTTGTGGTGCACTCCCCATGTCCCATCCCACAGAAATGGTAGTCTTGCAGTTAAGGCACTGGACTGGAACTCAGAAGATTTAATGTGTGAATTTAATTTGGGACTCTGCTACAGACTTCCTGTGTGGTCTGGGACAAGTCAATCTCTGCCTCAATGCCCCATCTGTAAAATGGGGATGACACTTTCTTTCTTCCAGGCATTGCCTTTCTTATCTATCTTAATTTTCTGTCTTGTAATTTTAAGAAGTTTCAGCACCTGTGATGTTTTCAAGGCTTAGTGGTTTGTGAGGAATTCACACCAGTTCCATGAAATCAGATTTGCTCTTCCCCATTGTACGATTGTGGCTGTGGGTAACGCAGGAGGTGGCTTCTTGGAAATCACCCACTTCCTCTTCTTTTGCCTAAAGTGGCCCCTAATGCAGGTGGCCACAGGACCAGCTCACAGGGACAAGGCCTCAAAATCTGGCACCCAGCTTAAGCTACAAGAACGTGTCTCTCTAGACTCATGAAGCCATTAACGGATGCCCCTCCTTGAAGCAGTCTGTGCCTTCTGTTGCCAGAGGAACTGAGAGGGGGAATAACAAAACAAACGAAGTGGAGGGGGAGAGAAACAAAAAGGTGGAAGAGGGAGGGGGAAGAGAGAGTTTTATATCCTTGGGGGCAACAGTTTTAGGAAGAAATCACTGGAGACACAGGGAGCTGTAAACCTCACAACCAGCCATTTATTGCCACACACTGAACTAAACAAGAACCAGCCAAAACTGGCTAGGCTATCCCCTAATAATCTAACTCATTTGCCATAGCAACACAAGAGTCTATTACCACAACAACCAAACACACAACAGAGAGAGAGAGATGAGAAGGTAAAAAGAACAGAGAAGAAAGGCAGAAAAGGACAGGACAGATAAAATGCACAGGGAAGAATCTGGCAGCAGAGTCTCTGGCCTGGTCTACACTACGCGTTTAAATCGGCTTAATGGCTGTTAAATCGATTTAACGCTGTACCCGTCCACACGACGTTGCCATTTATATCGCTATAAAGGGCTCTTTAAATCGATTTCTGTACTCCACCCCGACGAGAGGAGTAGCGCTAAATTCGATATTAACAGTTCGGATTACGGTTAGTGTGGACGGAAATCGACGTTATTGGCCTCCGGGC
>NC_133769.1:180011338-180044304 GCF_003597395.2 Chelonoidis abingdonii | reverse complement strand
GAGGAATCCCAAGTGCACCACCTGGAACCGCTCTGGACAGCAATCTGCACGTCGGGATGCCAGCGGGAGGTAAACCGGAAGAAGACCCGTGAAAACTTTTGATACATTTCCTGCTTGCCCAGCGTGGAGCTCTGATCAGCACGGGCGGGCGATGCAGTCTCAAATCAAAAATAGCTCCAGCATTGGACCGTACAGAGATTATGGAAATCTATCGCTGTATGGGCAGGACCAATCGTTGTTATCAGAGCTCCGGTTATACAGAACACGAAATGCCAAAGCGTTTGAAAAAAAAACTCCAGGATACACAGCGCAGCGTGACAAGCGTAACGGAAGCCAGGACTCAATGGACGCTCATGGAGGAGGGGGTTACTGGGACTCCAACTATCCCATAGTCCACACAGTCTCTAAAATTATTTGGCATTCTTGGCTGAGCTGCCCAAGTCTGTAGGTTTCAAAACAGCAGTGCATGTGTGGCGTGGTTCAGGGAACAGCTCCTCAGTTTCTTTTCCCCCCCCCCATGTGAAACGAAAAGGAAAGAAATCATGCCTTGACTTTCTTTCAATGGTCACCCTATGTGTACTGAATGCTGCTGGTAGACGCGATGCCTGCAGCCCAGTGCAAGAGCCAGTAATCCACTCTCTCCCATCCCCGTGGTAGATGGTACAATATGACTGATATCCGTCTCGCCATCAGCCCGTGAGTTGCTGCTGGCTGGCCGAGGTTAGGCTGGCCGGGGGCGCCGGCGGTAAAAGATGGGAATGACTCCCAGTTACTCCCAGTAGATGGTACAGAACGCTGGAACCGTCTTCATCATAGCAACTGGGGACTGACCTTCATCAGCCGTCCCTCCCTTTCCTGGGTAAAGAATAAGATTCCGTACTGCCTCGACTGTCATAGCCCCTGGAGGCTTCCTCAATTCCTCTGTTTTCATTTCCGCATTCTTTATAACTCCATGACACAAAAGTGCGGGGGGAACTGCCACGGACTAGGCCAGAAAGGGTTGGGGAGGAGGGAAGCAGACGGCGTGCGGTTGTTCCAGGGCACCCCCCGTGAATACGGGGACACGAGCAGCTAGTGCTCTCTGATTACACTCGTTCTCTAATACACTTGCCTGTTATTCTGCGCAGACATACTCTATTTTTAGAACCATAAGGGAGGATTGCCTCAGTCCCAAGTGAGTCAATCCCAATTTGTGCTTTCAGAAATTTTCTGCCAGGGCACTATGAAGCAGCAGACAGTACACTGAGAAGGCACTGGCCAGGTAAAAACAGAAAAAGCCCCGGAATCCCGCGACCTTTTGGAATTCATTTACTGTTGTGGCCACGTGGAGCTCTGATCCAGTTACACACAGGTGACCACGCAGAGCTCTAATTCAGCACAGGGTAACAATGCAGCTCTCCGCTGAGACTCGAAAAGCAGCACCGCCTTGTACCGCACAAAGTACGTCGAATCTGAATCGCTATATGGGGAGAGGATTCACGTTGCTAACAGAACTCCGGTTCTAAAAGACGAAAATGAAAAAATATTTGACAGAATTTCAAAGTCTATGACGGGAAAAGGCCACAGCAGGACTCCGTGCAGTGCAGAGTAAAGTGAGGAGCTCAGACAGGCATACCAGAAAACCAGAGACAAAAGGAAGGTCTGCGTCAGCCGAAACATGCCGCTTCTATGCCTGAGCTGCCATGCAATTTTGGGGGCTGCGCAACCAGTAACCCCACCCTGGCCCTGGATTCAGACGTCGGGTTTGAAATATCAACCATGGCTGAGATTTTGCGGAGGAGAAGATGAGGAAGATGAAGATGAGGAAGGCTTCGCGTGAGAGCACACAGCACTCCGTTAACCCAAAGCCCAGGAGGCTTTTTGAGACCCAGAATTACCATTCCCAGCACCTCCCAAGCCACAAGCCCAGAAAAACAGTGTGAAGCCATGAAAGCGCCTTCTGGTGAGTGCACCTTTGTAATTATCAAAACATGGTTTAAAAAAAGCGGTTTTTAATGATTGCATGCCATCAGGGCTTGTGAGGCACTCGCAGCCAGTAAAGTTACAGGAAAAGTTCTAACATGTCTGGGATGGAGCGAAAATCCTCCCAAAGAAATCTCCATGAATCCGATCTTTGAGGTACTCAAAAAGCCTTTATGAGGAAAGATTGCGGGCCAAGCAGCCCTTATCCGCCACCATTGTAGGAAACTTTCCACGCCCATGCATGAGCAAGTAATTAGGAAGTCAGTTGCTTTCACAGAGCACCGGCGCCGCTGCTATAGCCGGGGCACTGCTGGCATTCAGAAAACATATGATCTGCATCCTGCGGTGGATATTCTCAGGAGATAAGTTATATCATCCATTTAACCTGGTTGAAATTAGGTAATTTAATTTAAATGGGGCAGATATGGCGATTTTGCTACTGGCAGAAGCGGGGGAGGGGGGAAGAATGATAGCGCTGAGTTTTCAGCATTTGGCGAGCAGGAATCTCCCCAGCTACCAGCCACGCGTGTGGGGGTGAAGGAGGGTTGATCATTAGCAGCCGATCTTACATGATTAGCAGCCACTGCGTGGGGAGAGGAAAAGGGGGTTTGGGGTTGCTGGTTCCTCTTAACAGGACAAATGGCTCATAGATCACTGTGTATATGAAACGCTGGAGAAGTCAAACCTTTTAAAGCCTTACCATCGCCCATGGAAGTTGGGTTTCCAGGACCTGATCTGTGTGAGCTAGGCAGTCAACACCACCAGCCACAGGCACTGACATTTAAACGATGCAAAATGCGACTTTGTAGTGAAATCACATGGCTGTGTAAGTGGATAGTGTTAGCACGTTAAAAGAGTACTAGCATTGTTCTTGTAAATGTATCTTTTTACATACTCTCTCCTGTTTTCACTCCCAGCAGGCTGCACAGTTGTCCCGGCATTCCCTTACGCCATCCCGAAGGCTAGCCAGATAGCAGAGGAGAGAAACTCAGATTGAAATGTTCTCAGAAATCATGGAAGTAACCGCAGTGAAAGAAGCTCTTCAGAATGAGTGGAAGAATGTGCTAGCACACTACAGGAAAGGATGGCAGTGAATGGGGAGGATAAGAGAGACGCTCGCAAGCTGAAGGTGGCGGAGGTAAGATCGAGTGTTGGCAGGGAATGATCAGCGTGTAGGCAGGAAGATCAGCGCTGGCGTGATGGCAACGCTTGGAGCTGCCTGCCGCATCAAACGATATCCTCAGACGCATCGGGATCTTCAGGAAGAAGCAGCGGGGTCACAAGATGCGCTGCAGCCCCTGGGTAACCACCCTCATAAGCTCCCCCACGTCCCATATCTCCCTCACCAGACGTGTAAAGAACGGCCTACGGGGGGAAGGCTTTCTGCGCACCCGCCTGATCCACCCCCTGGAGAGTACAAGCAAAAAGGCCTGTAATTACGTTGAAATGTGAGCTTAAGTGGCCTTTCCCCTTTCCCCCTCCTTCCAAACCACAGCAGCCAGGGATACCTTGCTAATTTGCTCTGCCATCTTTTTATAATTACTTTGTAATAAAGAATACATCCAAAGCGGAGAGGCGTGGTGGTTCGCTTACAGGGGAATTGAGTCAATCGAAGGGGGGAGGTTCATTTAAGGGGGGGAGATGCAACACGTAGCTAGCACACCGTACAGATACTGCGCAGAACCCTCAAACTCCCAGGCCTCTGGTAGAGGACCCGAGGTTGAGGAAGACACATACCACCCATAGGGGTGAGAGGGGAATTTTTTTTTTTTTTTTTTTTTTTTTTACCACTAGAAGTAGAAGGGCTGTAAAAAGACTTGCTAGATTTTATGATATGCTTATGTAAATGAAATATCTGTTTCCATCTTATTCCAGGTTTTATATCACGATATATATCAAGGCAGTCCATTTAGATTCCTGAATTTGCGCTGCTCAAACATAAGAATACAGTATATTTAGGGAGGAAACATGATGTGACTGCAATGTAAGTTCAATCAAACTTAGAAGTAGGAGAGAGACATGGGGCCAAACTCAGAGATGAGTCACAGGGATTGTCTACATGTGGAAATTAGTGTGCAGAAAACTAGGGTGTGAATTTAAAGCACACTAGTTTCTTCTCACTGTCTTCCCATGTGGACACTCTTGTGGCACACTAAGAGTGCTCTGGGCAGTTTAGTTTAATGCACTTTCAAATTGCATTAAGCTATTGAGCACAAAGGCACTCAGCGTGCACTAGCTACTGCTGCCTTTTTCTCCACCACCTTGTAGATAAGCCCCAAGTGAGTCTCAGGCTATGGATATGTCTACACTAGAAGCTCTACACAGACACAACTGCAGCACTACAGCCACGCTGCTTAACACCTTTGCTACAGCAATGGAAGGGGTTTTGTTGTTTCAGTAGTAAATTCGCCTCTGAGAGGTTGTAGCTAGGTTGATGGGAAGAATTCTTGCACTGACCTACCTGCATCCACAGTGGGGCTTCATTCTACCTAACCACATCTCACAGGACAATTTTTTTCCTTTTCTTTTCTTTCTTTTTTTATCTTATAGCCCTGAGGGATGTTGCTAGTTCAACCACTATTTTAGGTGGCCTGACAAAGCCAGGAAATTATTTAAATTAGCATAACATACACACAGAAGGGACTGGAGGAACGTGTATATTATGCTGATTTATACTTGTTCTAAACTGAGGGTGGGCAAACTTTTTGGCCTGAGGGCCACATCGGGTTTCTGAAATTGTATGGAGGGCTGTGCATCCCCAAACAGCTAGGCATGGCCCAGCCCCCGGCCCCTCTCTGACCCCCCCCTACTTCCAGCGTCCAATGTTTTTCCTCATCGCTCTCGTCGCCATTCTACCATAGCTGCCTCCTACATTCTACTCCTGCCTTTGCAGTTCATGGTATAGGGCATAGACAGCACGAGAGTGAGCGAGGTTTTGACAACTATTCACGATAGCGTTACTGATCTCAGGGTCCATGATTGCTGTGCTATGGCCGTTTGCCCCTCAGTTCACCCAGGGAAAAAGGCGTGAAACGGTTGTCTGCTGCTTTCACAAAGGGAGGTGGTGAGGCTTGTACCCAGAACACCCGCGACAATGATTTGCCTCATCAGGCACTGGGCTCTCAACGGCCGGAATTCCAAGGGGCGGGGGAGACTGGGAACTATGGGATAGCTGCGGAACGGCTACCCACAGTGCACCGCTCCAGAAATCGACGCTAGCCATGGACCATGGATGCACACTATCGAATTAACGTGCCTAGTGTGGACGCTCACTTTTGACTTTATAATATCAATTTTATTAGACAGATTTTAGCTAATTCGATATTATCCCGTAGTGTAGACGTGGCCTCTGCCTCAGCCAGTGCACAGGATGGACAATGCTCACTGAACGATCAACTATTCTGTATTTTGTTTTATCCTCATTGTTCAGTGTGTGGCCACACAACTTATTTACTGCGCACTATTCAGACCCTGCTCTGAACACAGAATTAGTCATTTCCTGATGGGCTTTTCCAGGGCGCTCATCACTGTAGTATCTGAGTGCTTCACAAACACTAACTCATTTATTTTCACATTTTACAGATGGGATATCTGAAGCACCGAGAGATTAAGGTGAAAAGTATACACTAATTTTGGGTACCCAATTTGAGATGCTTAGGATTTCAGAGTTCTTAGCATTATATAGGACTTTGTACGCTGAAAACCCCATTGACTTCAGTTGTAGCTGTAGGCACTCAGCAACACTTCTGAAAATCAGGGTCTCAAGCTGGGCAGCCAGAAACTTAGGAACACACAATTAGTGACCACCCATGAAAAGTGTGGTTGAAGTGACTTTACTAGCACTGTATAGAAACTTTGGCAGATGCAGAGATAGAATCCATTTCTCCAGGGCAGTGTTCAGCTGCATTAACCACCAGACTATTATCCTCTCTGCAGTCCCCTGGCTCCTTCACTGCACAACCAAGTTTCATCTACAGAGCAGGGTACATTTTATGTGCTGAATGAGGCGCAAGAATCCCTATTCTCTGTTCTGGTGCCTGGCGCGGCAGAGTGCGTCTATACTGTGTTTTAAAACCTGCAGCAGCAAGTCTCAGAGCTTGGATCTACAGACACATGCTCACACTGTGCTAAAAACAACTGAATATACATTGCAGTTCTGGCTCTGAAGCCCAATCTCATTCCCAGGCTTCCGAGCTTGAGCAGGCATGTCTACACTGCTATTTTTAATGCCATAGCGCTGCCCCTATGACTAATGCTGTGGGCTGTCATATGAGAGATCTTGGTTTAATTTTCAAGGCTGGTCTTCCACTCTCCAAGCCAGTAGCATCTGGGACCCTTCAAAAGGCAGTATAGTCAACCGCCGGGGCATGGGCTCTGAGCTAAAATAACACTGACAGATTTTGAAGGGAGGCTGACCCAATCCAGATTGATCCGTGCTAGATAAAAAGGTGCATTTGTAAAATGTGATAGCAAACCTGTTTTAAAACGCTACTGTAGACAGGGCAAGTTGCGTTAGCCGCTCGAGATGAGTGCAGATTAAAAGAGACAAGAGAATTCGAAACCTTTCACAGGTCGGGACTGATGTGCATTTGTAAGGTTCTGGGATAGTGTGGTGATGAGTGCAGACTTAATACTTCACTAAAACATCCTCCACCATTTTTATCCCCCAGGATGCATTAAACAGCATCCAAATGCATATCTGTACTTAAAATGCAGGAGTATAGGTGATCCTGATACCAAACTCACCTCTAACACTTATTGCATAGCTCTGAGATATCAGGTTGCCCAGATCAGTTCTGCAACGATACAATCCACTGTCGCTCTGATGAATCAGCATAAAGTTCAGAACAGCCACATTCCCTTCTCTCCATGCTGTGTGTCTTGTTGGCCCATCTTTCAGAAGTAAGCACCTTGTCTCCTTTATCAAGCACCAGTGTACGGCTGGCTTTTCTGTGCAGTACTTCACTGGACACTCTATACTGAGGGAGTCCCCAGGTTTGCTCTGATATTGGAAACCTCTCTGAACTTGAATTTGAACAGTACAATTTAACAGTTCCATCACCTGAAAAAAAAGAACAAAGGAACAATACACTATGAAATTCTGTCCTCTTCATCTCTAGCTGTTTAGCTTAGAGCAGGGAGTATGAAGACAATAAGGAGGTGTAAGTTTTAATAATATGTAATGGAGAATATAATTTCACTGAAACCCAAATGTTTTTATTTATCAATAATTCCTTTAGCTGTTATGGAATTAGGCAAACACACTGGGCTAGTTAACTCCATGGATTATGTAAGTGTTTAAATTGTAGCACAGGTAGATTATGAAATGGAATTACATCCTTTTTAGTTCAGATTTTGGAGCTAGGTCTCAAGTTCCTTATTTTAAAGATATTCTTTATATATATATATATAATCTATATATATACATCTATATAAATAATATATGACGTATAATATATATATATATATATATATTATATATATGATATATATATATATATATTAAAAGTAAATGCCCTGTTCTCCAAGGAACCATCCAAGGTGTACTCCCAACTGCAGTGCAACGAACACAATAACACAGAGCCACCCAGCAGCAGAAACTGAAGCAGTACTGAAGAACATATGGGAGAAAGGAGTAAAGACTCATAAACACCAGTGCAAAGTGCTGCAGGACCTGAGAACAGAGCACAGCAATCTCCCAGAGAACCAGTCACATCACGCACAGTAAAGACATCCAGCAGCCGGTCAAAAACATGAAGAGCTGCGACAGCACCTGGACCAGGACATGATCCACACCTACTGGCTAAAGAAATTGAACGAGCAGTGCATGAACGCCTAGCAAGCACAGATGACCAGCTGAGCTAGCAGGCTCCCACCCAAATCTGGCTAACACAAGGAAGGACCAGTGCTGACATCATTGAAAGACCCTGCCAAGGGACAGAACCGGCCAACTACGCCAATAACCTGTCCTCCCCACAACATGGTAAAAGTCTTATTCAGGCATCATAGCTGCCAAGCTACAGGACCACATGGGCCAGTACATGAGCACAGCTCAGAAGGCATTGGGAACAACACAGAGGCTCAAAACCACCAGTTGCTCAATAGATAGAGCAGTCGCCAAGACTCAAGGTCTAGACCAGACAATCTGAGCACAGCCTGGATTGACTATAGGAAAGCCTATGACTCAATGCCGCACACGGGATCTGTGAATGTCTGGCGCTATCACAAAGTTCAACAGCGACACTAAGGACTTCCTCAAGAACTCAATGGGACTATGGAAGACAACACTAGAAGTCAACTCAAGGCAACTTGCACAAGTGCCATCAAGTGCGGCATATATCAAGGTGATGCACTGTCCCCGCTGCTGTTCTGCATAGGCTTAAACCCCCTCAGCCCAGATAGATCACAGAGGACTGGCTATATGGGTAGGTGGTCAGGAGTGGAACTACCATCAGCCACCTCTCTAACATGGATGACATCAGAGCTGTATGCTAAGAATTAACGAGACATCGACTCGCTAATAGCCACCTGACGCGGATCTACAGTGAGGATATCGGGATGTCATTCGGACTGGAGAAGTGTGGCCGGATGGTAGTGAAGAGAGGGAAGCAGTCAAGAGTGATGGGGTGGAACTACCAGCGGGCCACATAGCAGACATACAGACCAGCTACAAGTACCAATTTGGCATTCTCCGCTAGTCACATGGAAACTCACGATGAGGAAGCAAGGAAAGACAGCAACATTCCTCCAAGTAACACCAAAGGATTAAGACAGGTCCTGAAGAGCCAGCTCAGTGGGAAGAACAAAGATCCACGCATCAACGGATACGGCCCTGCCGGTCATCAGATACCCTGCGGTATAGTGAGCTGGCCAAAGGAGGACATGGAGGCTGCCGATGTGAAACCCGGAAGCCCTTCTCACAATGCACAGAGGTTTCCACCCCAAGTCCAACACCCAGAGACTGTATACCAGCCGGAAAGAAGACGGGGCGGGGCTTGGTGAGTGTCAAGGCCACTATCCTGGATGAAACCCGGAACATCCAGGAGATACAATCAGTAAGATGGCCCCAAAGATTGAGCTGCTGAGAGATGCCTGAGGCAGCAGCAGACATGGGAGGAAGACCAAGCAGAAGAAGTGCCCATGGCAAGACAAGACCCTTCATGGATGTACCATCGACAGATAGCTGAGGTGGCTGACATTGGGAATCCTACCAGTGGCTGGAAAGGGCTGGACTAAAGACAGCACTGAGGCACTCGATCATAGCAGCACAGGAACAGGCACTGAGGCACCAGATCATTGAAGCAGGGGGTCTACCACACTAGAGAAGGGAACCCAAGGTGCACAGACTGTGCAGAGAGGCCTCAGAGACAGTCCCAAACACATTAGTGGCAGATGTAAGATGCAGGCAGGAACAGCATTACACTGAACGGCCAACCAAGTGTGCTGGCATTGTGTACAGGGAACATCTTGCACAGCGTTATGGGCTAGACCCTCCCAAGACCAGATGGGAGATTCCGCAGTAAGTTGTGGAGAATAGCAGGCTAAGATTCTGTGGGACTTCCAGATCCAGACGGACAGGCAGGTACTGGGCCAATCAACCAGACATCGTGGTATAGACAAGGAGCCAGAGACAGCGTGGTGATAGATATAGCAGTGCCAGTGACAGCAATGTCAGAAGAAGGAATATGAGAAGCTGGAGAAGTACCGGGCCTGAAGAGGAACATAGAGAGGAGTGGAAAGTGAAGGCCAAAGTGGTCCAGTGGTGGTAGGAGCCTCGGGGCTGTGACTCCTAAGCTGGGTGAGTGCTCCAACAGATCCCAGGAACAACATCAGAGCTCTCTGTCCAGAAGAGTGCAGTGCTAGGAACAGCTAAGATACTGCGCAGAACCCTCAAAACTCCCAGGCCTCTGGTAGAGGACCCGAGGTTGAGGAAGACACATACCACCCATAGGGGTGAGAGGGGAATTTTTTTTTTTTTTTTTTTTTTACCACTAGAAGTAGAAGGGCTGTAAAAGACTTGCTAGATTTTATGATATGCTTATGTAAATGAAATATCTGTTTACATCTATTCCAGGTTTTATAATCAACGATATATATCAAAGGCAGTCCATTTAGATTCCTGAATTTGCGCTGCTCAAACATAAGAATACAGTATATTTAGGGAGGAAACATGATGTGACTGCAATTGGTAAGTTCAATCAAACTTAGAAGTAGGAGAGAGACATGGGGCCAAACTCAGAGATGAGTCACAGGATTGTCTACATGTGGAAATTAGGTGTCAGAAAAACTAGGGTGTGAATTTAAAGCACACTAGTAGTTCTTCTCAATGTCTTCCCAATGTGGACATGTCTTAGTGTGTCACATCGTACAAGACGCTCTAGGTCAGTTTCAGATTAAGGCAGCTCTCACTTCTATAATTAGAAGATAGCCACTTGAGTTCCACCAAACGGAACCTCAGCCCCTCAAACACGTGTCACAGGGCTATGAATCCCTTCGCTAGCACTTTCGTCCACTTCAGCAAGTAGTAAGATAAGCCAAGTGAGTCTCAGGCTATGGAGATATGTCTACACTAGAAGCTCTAACACAGACACAACTAGCAGCACGTACAAAGCCAGACGCTGCTATAACACCTTGCTACAGCAAATGGAAGGAGGTTTTGTTGTTTCAGTAGTAAATTCGCCTCTGAGGAGGTTGTAGCTAGGTTTGATGGGAAAGATTACTTGCACTGACCTAGCCTGCATCCACAGTGGCTGCTTCATTCTACCTAAACACATCTCACAGGACAATTTTTTTCCTTTTCTTTTCTTTATTTTTTTATTCTTATAAGCCCTGAGGGATGTTGCTAGTTCAACCCACTAGTATTTTAGGTGGCATTGACAAAAGCCAGGGAAATTATTTAAATTAGCATAACATAACAATGTAAGCAGAAGGAGACTAGGAGGAACGTGTATATTATGCTTGATTTATTACTTGTTCTAAATTAGACTGAGGGAGGACTCCTGCCCCATACAACCCCCTCGTACTCTGTCCCCTGACAGCCCCCCTGGGACTCCTGCCCCATCCACCCCTCCCTGGCCCCTGAACTTCCCCAGAACCCGTGCCCCTGACTGCCCTCCATCGCCCCATCCCACCTCTCCTCTCATTCCTGACTACCCCATCCATACACACTTAAAGTCTCCATCTACACCCACATCCGCCCCATACAACCCCCTCGTACTCTGTCCCCTGACAGCCCCCCTGGGACTCCTGCCCCATCCACCCCTCCCTGGCCCCTGAACTTCCCCAGAACCCGTGCCCCTGACTGCCCTCCATCGCCCCATCCCACCTCTCCTCTCATTCCTGACTACCCCATCCAACCTCCCCTTCTCCCTGACCACCCCTGGAACCTCTGCCCCTGACTGTCCCCCACCATTCCATCCAACCTCCCCTCTCCTTCCTGACTGGCCCCCCAGGACCCCTGTCCCCATTGAACCCCCCTGCTCTCTGCCCTCTGACTGCCTCAACCCCTACCCACCGAACTCCCCTGCCCTCTATCCAACCCCCATCAGCCGCTCCCTGACCGCGTTGCCTGGAGCACTGGTGGCTGGCAGCGCTACAGGCACATCACCCGGAGCACCAGGACAGGCAGCAGCACCACACAGCTGGAGCCAGCCACATCACCATGCAGCACAGAGCACCAGGTCAGGCTGTGCTGCCCAGCAAGAGCTCACAGCCCCACCACCCAGAGCTGTAGTTTGCCCACCTTGGTTCTAAACTCTCTCTAAACTCACAGGCTCAACCTCTTAGGAGACAAGTTGGAGGGGTGCTGGTGGTACATTAACTCAGGCTTTTCTTAAAGCTACTCAGACTAAGAGAGCAAATTGGTGTAATTTACATGCTGAAAAGTCAGAAAAATGTGTGAACTACAGCAATCCCTTTCTCTAATTTGATACCTTTAAATTACAGTAACCTCTTGCTCTAAGATGTTACAATTTCAAAATATCCCTCTAGGTTTACAGAAGTACTCCCTCTTGGTGGGACTGGATGAAGCCCCTCCTCTCTTTCCCTCCACTACTCTGCAATCCATTGTACAGACTTGGCCACAGGCAAACCAACCCTAATTAGCTGTGGGAAGCGACACTCCAAAACAAGGACACAGAATTGCCTGCAGACCAACAGAGTAAGGTAAAAAATCGAGGCAGAGGGGTAGGGGGTAATAGGTGCCTATATAAGAAAAAGTCCCAAGTATTGGGACTGTCCCCATAAAACTGGGACATCTGGTTACCCTACACTGGGGAAAGTCTGAGTCAGTGAACACGTGAGAGGAAGTATGAAAAACCAAGTGCAAGAAGTTTGGAAGGAGAACAAAGAAGGAACAGCTGCCCCAGCAGCAGCAGAACCAACAGCTCTGGACAAGGGGCAGACAGACACCAATGCACATGGGTGCAGAGTTTCACCTAAGAGCTGCTAGATGAGGAGCTAGCTGCTGCACTGGTGACTGCAGACCAGAAGGGACTCCTGCAAACATACATCATATTGCTGTCTCTGTTCCACAGCCAACTGCTCAGTAACAGCAGTAATGGCCAGATTTTAAGAAGTGCTCAGGAACCGCAGTTCTCAGGGAGAACAATGAGAGCTATTCCATGCTGAGCAATCTTGAAAAGTTGGATAGAAGGATCAAGATGCAATTCCCACTGAAATCAGGGAAAGAGTCTTTCCGTTGACTTCACTGGCAGCTGGATGAGACCCTAAGTTGTGAGGAGTAGTTAGTGAATTCCATTTACTCAGTGAACTTTCTCACTTACCTAATACTTGACACAGCTGGAAAAGGAGGAGGAAGAGAGTAACCAGAGCTCCCTGTGCTTCATACATCTTTCAGGAAAGATGAGGGTGAACTGCAGGAGGTAAAAATAGAGAAAATTACTCAGAATCACAGGTAACTGTGCAATTCATTCTCAAGCTTTCCTCTTTAACAGAATTGCAACTTTAATTCTTAACTCTCTGTTGGCTTATCCATAGGATGGGGTGGGAAGGGTACAATAGGTTATAAGTGTGTTACCACAGTTAAGGCTCTCAAACAATCTTAACTTAGCCCTGAAGTGAAGCCATGCAATCAATGAGAACCTTGAAACAAATGTAAATCTTTTGTATTTAGAAGCTATTATTTTACTGTTATGACTTATTATTCCTGTTAACCACTGAGGTCTTGTTAAGACTACCTGTTCACAAATGCCTCCTGATTTTGGATGCCCAGTTTGAGTCATGTGATTTTCAGAAGTGCTGAGCATCTGCAGTTCTCATTTGAAAACAATGGAAGCTGCAGGTGCTCAGTACTTCTGAAAATCAGTCGCAAGGTGTCTCATACTAGGCATCCAAAACTTGAGGCCACTTTTGAAAATTGTGGTCTATGTATGTGTTACAGTATGAGAACAGGTATTGCGCTAGAGTGAGAGAAAGATGATAGTCCAGGCACTATGAACCCAGAAGAGTTTTGCTTAATAACTTGAACCTTTGTGAAGCTGTGGGTCGAGACCAAGAAATATTATTTGTCCTCCACAGTAAGCACTGCAAGGAACAATCTAGCCCAACTGTTTCAGATAGATCATTCATTTGATTGCTGTGACAAGTTTGTTATCCTGAACTATAGTGACATCATGGGATAAAAATAAAATAAAACAATCTACTGTGCCCTTAAAAATCAGTTTAATTTTACCTAAGACCACAAAAAGTAATATACATTAGCTATCATTGTATGGTTACTGCATGGCATCACTACAGGGCACTGCTAAGGTTCTTTGGGTACCTTCACCATGCATTTCCAAACCTAAACGAGTTTTGATTTCTTGTAAGATTAACCTTTACTCTGAATTTTCTGAGGTTAATACTTGGATTTGAAATCATTACAAATATCCAATCCCACACAACTAGTCCTGCCCTGGACCTGATCTTGGGCCTACATGTCAACATAAAAGCGATCACAATGCAGCTGCTGTCTTGGACAGACCATCACCTCACGAAAGCAGTGATCAGAGTCCTTCCAGTGACTAGGCAACAAGAAAGGCTAATGATCGTGGTTCTACCACAAGGACTCCTAGACTACATCTACACTATTCATCAATGCTGGTGGCATGTAGTGTATGTGTAACTACATGCCACAGTGAAAAGCAAGTTGCATCCACACTGCAATGTATAACTACACGTCAGTGAAAAACTCCAACAGCATGGAGGCAGCAGGGAAAGACTTCAGGAGTTCTCCACTGCCAGTGCTTTTCAGTGAGGGAAGAAAGGTTCTGGCAGGGAGCAGGCAGTAGGGAAACCCCCTGCTGGAGTCTTTCCCTGTGGTGGTGGAAGGGCTCCAGCAACAGGAAGTTGGCGAGTCTCCCCCACCACCACTGCCTTCCTGCTACTGGAGTCTTTCCCTGGGATGGGGAAAGGTTCCACATCAGGGAACGGCATCAGACTTTTCCTGCTGCCTCCCCACTGCCAGAGCCTTTCCCACTGCTGGAGTCTTTCCCTGTGGTGGGGAAAGGCTCCAACAGCAGGAAGGCAGCGAGACACTCCAGTGCTAAAAATAGCAGTGTAGATGGGGAGGTACTGCTTGGGTGATCTGTGCAGGGTATATACTCATGTACATATGTGCACCCTTCAGGCGTGCCTTTACTCTACTCACCTAAGCTGCACCCCACCAGCTACCCTACCATTTATACCCCTTCTGGGGGGTTGTGTGGGTACGTATGCTACATGCTTCTGAAAGAAGCACGCAATGTAGATGTACCCATGGATTCCAACAAATTCCAAAACCTGCTAAAGGACAACAGTACGCCAGAACTGAGAACCTGGTATATCATTACCATTCTACACTGATTTCAGCCACTGACATGATGGCTTCTTCCTCCCCATCACCCACATGTATCTCCTTGGTTTTCTGACACCCTGCACTGGATGACCCAAGATTTGTGAATCTGACCCATGCCCTTCCCAGTTTGTGAAAGAGGCATGAACAACTGGTGCCATTGCTAACTTAAATAGCCAATGCCTCATTCAGAGAGGAATCTTCCCTTTCTCTTCCAACACACAATAGTCTGACCACCAATGAAGAAACCCAGCTTAGGCCTGGTCTTCGTTATGATGCTTCAGTTCTACTGCCCAATGTCAAATCTTCCATTCCTGCGCAACCTGATAGAGATATTAGCAAAAGGCCAATTACAAGTTCACCAAACTGAAGCTAACATTCTAGATCCAGCATAATCTGGATTCAGATCAGGGGATGAAACAAACTGCCTTCGTGGCACTGATGAATGACTGCCTCCTATCAATGGATAAAGGACAGACATTCATGCTTATCCTCCTAGAAATCCTCATGAGAAGTTTTCGCTAAAAAAGTAGTTTTGAGGAAGTTTATAAGAACATAAAAATAGCCATACTGGATCAGACCAAAGGTCCATCTAGCCGAGTATCCTGTCTTACGATAGTGGCCAATGCCATGCCCCAGAAGAAATGAACAGAACAGGTAATCATCAAGTGATCCATCCCCGTCACCCATTCCCAGTTTCTGGCAAACAGAGGCTAGGGACACGATCCCTGTCCATTCTGGCTAATAGCCATTGATAGACCTATCATCCATAAACTTATCTAGTTCTTCTTTGAACTCTGTTATAGTCTTGGCTTTCACAACATCCTCTGGCAAGGAGATGCACAGATTGACTGTGTGTTGTGTGAAAAACAAACAAACTTCCTTTTGTTTGTTTTAAACCTGCTGCATATTAATTTCATTTGGTTACCTCTAGTTCTTGTGTTATGAGGAGGAGTAAATAACACTTCCTTATTTATTTTCTCCACACCAGTCATGATTTTATAGATCGCTATCATACCCCCCCTTAGTCATCTCTTTTCCAAGCTGAAGAGTCCCAGCTTTATTAATCTCTCCTCATACAGCAGCCATTCCATACTCCTAATAATTTTGTTGCCCTTTTCTGAACCTTTTCCAATTCCAATATATCTTTTTTGAGATGGGGCAACCACATCTGCATGCAGTAGTCAAGATGTGGGTGTACCTACGGTGACCAGAGGTCCTGATAAAAATCAGGATTGTCTCGATATTTAGGTATTTGTCCCGCATCCCAACCGATGTTTGGTCAGGACACAGTTTGTCCCAATCATTTTTGCTCTGCTGGCGGCACTCCGTTTTTTTTTCTTCGCCAGCAACCCCCGCGCCATGTGTCCCGATATTTTCTGCCTCTCATATGGTCACCCTCAGGTGTACCATGGATTTATACAGAGGCAATATGATATTTTCTGTCTTATTATCTATCCCTTTCTTAATGATTCCCAACATTCTGTTCGCTTTTTTGACTGGCGCTGCACACTGAGTGGATGTCTTCAGAGAACTATCCACAATGACTCCAAGATCTCTTTCTTGAGTGGTAACAGCTAATTTAGACCCCATCATTGTATATGTATAGTTGGAATTGTGTTTCCAATGTACATTACTTTGGATTTATCAACACTGATTTCATCTGGTCATTTTGTTGCCCCTCACCCAGTTTTGATGAGATCCTTTCATAACTCTTCAGCAGTTTGGGACGTTAACTATTTTGATGAGTTTTGTATATTTACAATAGAGTTTTTTACAATGGAACTAGCTCTGCATCATTTACTTTGCAATAGTGGTGTTTACCTACACTATGCTTGATTACCGTAGCTAGAACACTGTTGAAACCATAATAATTAACTTCTGTAGTTTTCCTCCTTTGGTTGAGTGAATGCCTAACAGAAAATGGCCAACTATTTTAACTTTTTTAAAAAAATTTTTTTGTTAATTAAGTACTTAAAAGGTGCAGGGCTGGTACCTTGGAGACCGAGACTTTTATCTGCACATAGGCGTGGTGGTCACTAAACAGATAGCTAAGGGTAATGTTTCTTTACCTGTAAAGGGTTAACAACAGGGAACCACAGGCGCTGTACCGAGCAGGACCAAATCAGAGAACGGATTTTTCAAAAGTCGAGAGGGAATGTTTGGGTGTTGTTTTGCTGCTGTCGTATGAGAGACATTTCTATGCTTCAAGCTTCTAATTTCAGTTTCCAAGTTGAGAGTAAACAGGTAGAAAAACAATAGGCTTTCTGTTTTTTTGTATTTAACATGTGTTAAGTTGACTGGAGATGTTTAAGTATTGTATTTCTTTTTGGATAAGGCTGTTTTGTCATATTTTTCTTTGTAAGCAATGTGACACCCGTATAGTTGTTATCTTTGCTACAGGAGAGCTTTTATGTCTTTTTCTTTTTTTTATATAAAGTCTTTCTTTTTAAATTAACCGTTGGATGTTTTTTCTAAGTGAGCTTCTAGGGGAATTAAGAAATCCTAGCCAGGATTGACGGTCTCTCTCGGCCAGATTGGGGGGTGGAAAAAGAAGGAGGGGAAGGTAAATTGCCCTCTCTGTTTTGGTAATTCAAGAGTTTCAGTACAGTAATCTTCCAGGGTAAACCACAGAGGGGAGCTGGGAGGGAAGTAAAGGAGACAGGGGAGGGGGGTTATTTCCCTTTGTGGTAAGACTCAGGGCATCTGAGTCTTGGGGTCCCCCCAGGGAAGGTTTTGGGGAGACCCGAGTGAGCCAAACACTGGAAATTTTTGGCTGATGGCAGCGCTATCAGATCCAAGCTGGTAATTAAGCTTGGAGGTTTCATACTATCATCTTATTTTCTGAACTCTAAGGTTCAGAATTAGGAATTATGCTTATGATAGGCTCTGAAAGCTTCCCTCACACTACCGCAATACCATGTCTCAGACCTGTTCTGGAATTTCTTATATGGCCCAGTTACCATAATATCTGAGTGCCTCATAATTCTTTAATGTATTTATCCTCACAATACCCCAGTGAGGTAGGGAAGTGCTGTTATTCCCCTATGATGAGTTGTTCACCCCATACTAGCCTAGAAGGGATTAATGAGGCTGGGAAGGGGCCAATTAACCATATAGGTCACAGCTGAGGGGAACTAAACAAACCACGATGGAGCCAGCTGAGAAGAAACAGGTGGGGGCTAATACCAAGTTGGGAAGCTGCCAGCAGAAGAGGGCTGCAGTGAGGGAGCCTGCAGCCACTCTCTAAACATTAGAGAGAGAAGGAGGAAAACCTGAAGGACAGTGTAGGAGAACGCTCAGGGAAATGACAGCAAAGTTTAAGATGATACTGATCTTAGCTGCTGATTAGAGGACCCCTGTGCTGGAACCTGGAGTAGAGGGCCGGCCTGGGTTCCCTACCAGCCACTGGGGAAGTGGCACAGTTGGAGCAGTGAATGGGAAGACCGCCTAAGACAGTTTGTAGGCAAAGACTTTGATACCCTGGAAGGGGGAAAACACTTAGAAACCTGGCCGGAGGGCCAAGCCATGAAAGGGAGCACCCAGAAAGTAAGAAAGAGAGCCATCAGGGCATGCAATGAGTGGCAAAAGGGGGCATCAAACCTGGAAAGAACAAATCCCCAGAGCACCAGTAGGAGGTGCTCTAGTGATGAGAGAACCCCCATGACACCCCATTTTACAGATGAATGAGGTCTAGTCTACAGTAGAAAAGATTGGCTGGTGGAGCTCTACCAGAAAACCCTCCTAGAGTAGACACAGCTTTTACCAGCAAAAAAATGTAGATATTGTTGATATAGTTCAGGGATTCTCAAACTGGGGGTTGGGACTCCTCTAGGGGCACAAGGTTATAACATAGGAGGTCACAAGCTGTAAACCTCCACTCCAAACTCTGCTTTGCCTCCAGCATTTATAATGGTGTTAAATATATTTAAAAAGTGTTTTTAATTTATAACAGGGGGGTCACACTCAGAGGCTTTCTATGTGAAAGGGGTCACCAGTACAAAAGTTTGAGAGCCACTGGTATAGTTTATACCAATTTCCCCAAATAACTACACTAGGGTTTTGCCATTATAAAAATATTGTAAAATATCACACCTCTAAGCAATATTACTACCCTGGCTAAAAGTTTCTGGTGTAGATGTGTCCTAACTCCCTCCTTCTGGGAATGGCTGAGAAGGTATCACAGAATAGTAGTCTCTGTATTTTTTTCCAATACTTAGCTTTTCTACCAAGACTGGTGATAAAAGTGCCATTACAAATTAATGTTAGCTGTGATTATGTATTATGGCATTAACACCTGTCCACTAGAAATTGATCTAATCCCATTAACTCCTTGTACATGGACCAAGAAAACTGTTAAACAGGAATTATTTTAAGTCAATACTCACATGGATTATATGCACTATTCCGTGCGCCTTTATGAATCACCTATTTTTTAAAACTATATTGTCCAAGAACAATAAATAGAGTAACCTAATTACATTTAGTTTAAGTCTGTGTAGGACACAGAACTGTCTCAGCATTTGATTTAAGACAGCTCAATTCTCCCCACTATCCATCCCAAGTGCAGATGCACCTTTTAGACTTTGCCATAACAAATACAAGCATACGAGGGCATAACAATAAAATCTATAGACAATTTTTCACCTTGAGAGAAGACAGTACAGACAGCAACATATATGACAGAAACCAGTCACATCACTTCATGCAGCTCTGAAAGGTGCTCAGATATCACCATGATGGACATGTTGTGCAAAGCTATAACAGAATCACATAAGTAATAAATCATAAAATCCAAAAGGAAGCCTCATTCTGCCTTTATTCCTAACTTCCTATTGTTCCTCTCACTATGACAACCCACCTGTTCTCGGCTCTATGCATCTCTCCATAAACCACTCAGCTCACAGATTCAGAATGTCTATTGTGAGTCACCGTCTGGTTAGCCAGATATTCCTTTCTCGCTACAACTTCAGATAAGATGAAGTTAAAGCAACTGATCTGCTACTTTGCACCAGATCAACTGCGCCTACTTAATGCAACTCAAAGGTGACACACATCAGACTGACCACTACATTACAGGATGTGGGAAATAATTTACAATAAAGAAAATTAACCACAACTTGTTTTATTTCTATCACACAGAACAGATAAGCACAAGAACAAACTAACGGCCAATTCTCGTTGTCTAAGACAGACTAGAACATATATCTTCTGCCTGACCTAATATGTACCACTTGGACAATGGCATGATAGCAGAACATAGATTCACAAAGGGACTGACCGTTGCAATGCCTAACTTTTAAGCAACTAGAAAACCACTGGGATTCACAAAGTCTGAGTTAGACACCCAGGCTCCTTATACAATGAATGGAGGGAGATGTGAATCCCATTCTTAGGAACCTAAGAGCCAGGACACTGAACAGGGAACTACCTAAGCTAGACGATGGTAGGGTTGTATCCTAAACTCTCCCCTCTCAGGGGGCTTGGCACCTAAATCTGAGCTGTAGGAAGACACCTATGTCAGCAAGCAATAAACACCTGTAAATTCTCTCTTGGAGCCAAGCACCTAAGGCATTTCTTATGTGAGTGCTGGTGGAGGGAGGAGGCTGCCTCTCCTATAACCATTAGTCCAGTGATTAGGTTACTCAGCCAGGATATGGGAGGCCTAGGTTCAATTCCCCCATCTACCTGAGGGAGAAGAAAGAATTAGAGTAGTGATTCTCAAACTGTGGGTCATGACCTGGGGTCCCCAGGACTGGCTTAGACTTGCTAGGGCCCAGGGCCAAAGCCCAAGCTTGAGGGCTTCAGGCCTGGGCAGTGGGGCTAAGCTTACAGGCCCCCAGTCTGGGGCTGAAGCACTTTGGCCCCCCAGCCTGGTGGAGTCGGGCTTTGGCTTTGTCCCCGTCCTGGGGCAATGGGGCTTGGGCAGGCTCACGCTTCAGTCCTGGTGTCATGTACTAATTGTTCTTGTCAGAAAGGGGTCACGGTGCAATGAAGTTTGAGAATCCCTGAATTAGAGCATCAGTCTCCCATCTCTCAGGTGAGTACTGTAACCCCAGGGCTATGGGGCATTCTGATGTGGGTCTCTCTTGTTGAAGCTGGTCCCCTACGGTGCAGTTAGGCACCTAACTACCTTTATGAATCTAGCCCATAGTGTACGAGAAGCAAGGTTACAGACTTCACACCACAAGGGGTCAACTTTGTCCCTTGGGTACAGTGCGGTGGTTGAGAAACAGATACATTAATCCCTCCAAAATTTGCAGCATCTATTAATTTAGCTGAGCAGGGACTTGCTGGAGTCCAATGGTGTGTAGCGTTTTTGCTTTGATGTAAGCTAGTGATGAAAGCAGAGTCGGACTGGCCCACGGGGCTACAGCGAAATTTTCTGGGAAGACGATGAGCTGAAGCTGCGGCCTGCATTATCTTCCCCAGCTACCACAAAGCACCAGCAGCAGATGGTGCTGCAGCCTCCTCATTCTTCCTCCTCCCCCTGCCTGTCAGCTGTCATGCACAGGTAGGAGTGGGGAACAGAGAAGGCCTATGCGGTTGCAGCTGTATTAGACAGAACTCAGAAGTAGTGAGGCAGCACCAGCCCTGCTTCTCTGTATTGTGTATTCTGTATTAACCCTTTCAGTGTATTCTGTATTAACCCTTTCAGTGCCCTCTTCATTTCAGAACAAAATAATAATACTCAAAGGTTTACTGAACACAAGCTAGATGACCTGACCGTGCTTCACACCCAGTCAGCTCTCTACTACAGCACTGTAAACTGACAAGATCTTATCACAGCTCCCTACTGACTGGTGGCACTAAATGTCCTCCAGACTGTCATAGTCGCTCCAGAGAGTCGTAAAGATCTCTGAGGTGGTATTTCAGGAATAGGGCAAATCTGAATTCTCATTCTGCCAAGGCATTCTGGTAGGGCACTCTTGCTGTTCCCACACCTGACCTTGTTGTATTCTTTAGCCCATATCTTTTATTCTGGTCAGAGATACAGTAACTCTTGCACTAGGTCTTCAGCTGAAAAGTTGGTCTTATCTTGGAATTCTTGTACAACTTTTTCTCTCAAGGTTTTCAGGCCTAGGTTGGCATATAGACCCCAACTCCATAGTACATGAGTGCCTTCCAAGTACTGAAATTATGCATTATTTTCCCCTCTTCCAGTCTACAGGAGAAATAGCTTGAATAGTTCATATGGTGTCTAAGTATTTGTATGTGTGGGCGTCTTTTGTATGTCTGGATAGAAACAGAGAAAACTGTTACATGTTCTGCATTAACTGTGGAAAGTGGTTAGTTGTGTGGTCATTCTTGTTGCTTGTGGGAGTGAGTTCCACTCTCTAGGTCCAACTCTTGAAGGTCCTATCTCTGACGCACGCATCCCTCGCTACAGTAAAACACAGCTATCACCGGACTGGGTGGTCAGGAAGGGGGTACTCTCTCAGGTAGCTAGGGCACATCCTATGGAGGACTTTGAGTTACATGACAGAGCTCTTGAACTGGTGTCTGCATTCAGTGGGGAGTCAATGTAGACATTAGAAAGCTATGGTGGTGTGTTCATGACAACTTGTGAAACTAGGCAAACAAGCTGCTGGTTTTTGTAGCAGCTCGAGCTTTTTCAGCAAGGGTGGTTTTATTGCTAGATATGAAGAGTTACAAAAGCAACCCTGGCAGTCACAGATTGAAAAAGTACCACTACCAACTGTGAGGCCAACAGAATGAGAGAATCTTCAGGCCAGATGCAGATAGCTGTTTGCCATCGACTGCTTCTGAGGAATCTAAATGTGCAAACTGTATAAATGTTGAAGGGACCAAGGGATCCTCCCCCATAAGAAGAATAAAAACAGCAGATGCAATTTCCTTCATTTAAGAACACGTGAAAATATTTCAAAACAAATAGCTCAATAATTATTATTATATTTGTTTTCCTTTTTGGGTGTGCTCTAAAAGTTAGGTTCCAAAACTCAAGTTAAAGGTTGTTTTGCCACATTTTCAGCTCAGTGGCTAGGCTGGCAGGACAAAGTGGAGACTTCATTTTAGTCATACGGTTAATGAACCTTCACTGCTCAGCCACCTCATTCCCTATTAAACTTGCCCATGATGCCCTCCCCTGGTATCAGCCAGCTCTGCTGCCTTCCCCTTCTTTGCCAAAGCCAGCACCCTAAGAACACCTCACCTCTCCTCAAGTCTCTGCTTTCTACACACACCACCTTGGTTGCTAGGAACCCCCTCAACCCCAAATCTCTCATTCCTTCCTAGAAATCCTCCAGTGTCTGCCTCCTTCCCACTCCCTCTACTTCATGGAATCTCCCCACAGGATCCATAGTGAGCTTCTTGGGCTGCAGCTGCTGCTATCACCTGTAAGGCCAGGAGTTGCAAGGCAGACTTCTGGTACCTTATGCCTCGGAGCTGGGGCTGCAGAGACCCACAAGCTGGAAAAATCCTGGGGTCCAGCTTCTTATGCTCGGCTCCGTGGCTGGAATTCGGTCCACTGTTGTGTTTGCTCCACTCCACCATCTGGTCCCAGGGTGGCAGCAGACCATACCAGGAGGAACCAGAGCACCACCCAGCTCAGAAGCTTATGCAGCCAAAACATCACCATAATTCTGTGTGCACGTTCAAGGGCACAATAATAGTATGATATGCAGAAACACTGGCAAGCAACTGAAACTTCACTTTCCATTCTCAACATATAATCCGGGTCAGAGATCCAGATGCAATACCTCTCATGACAGGGGTCTTTAACAACCTTACTGTTATATCTTCCTTTCAACAAAATAAAATGGATATACAGTAAAACATAATACTAAAAATAATCACAAATGAATGACAAATACTGTCCCTGAATCTTGATCACTTCCTGATCAGACACAGTCACTTGTTCTCAGAAGCAGTTTCTTTAGCAGTGGCACTCTAGCCCTGCCATACATGGAAGTCAAGCAGCCCCAGCTAAAGCTGAGGTTTTCAGAGCTTTCAGGCTCTTCGTTGCACAACAAGAGACACTCCGGATTCTGGGGGAATTCTGCAGGCAGCTGGCCCCTGAAGAGAAATATTCTGATTTTTCCAAACTGAATTTTTTTCAGAGTTTCCTGTCCATGGGAAATTTTGGAATTTCTAGATATCATTCCAAATCAGAATGGAACTGGAATCTGCAGAATGGAAATTCCAAGTTTCCACCAACTCTAGTTATGACAAAGTCTGTTCTTGGGAGATTTTCGTTCCAATGCTAAACAACAACAGTTAGCTCAACTTATCTCCACAGACCAAGATGCAAGGAAGGCTGCACCAGGATGTAAAGGAACAAGTTTCTCCCTTTTCTGTCCCTGCACAGGCTGCCCACAACCTGGCCCTTTGTATTTTTATGTTGCTCAGTCCTGAAGTCCTGAGTACTTAACACAAATATCTGAGCACTGCATGGCCATACATTTCTAAGTAGTCAAATATCTGTATACCCAAAGGGGTTTGGATGCAGATTCAGACACACATTCATGGTTTTTAGATGTTTACTTGAACTAAACTTTTCAGTGTTGCCCATCACTCATTCCCACTTACAGATCAAGTTCAAATGCATTTGTTTGGCTTCTGTCATTACATATGCAAGGTCTGTACAAATCAGAAGAATTAAAAAAAAAAGTCAGAGGACATAATGTAAAATCAGCGCTGCTACCAGTCCCATGTTGCTAATTCTGAATGTAAACCATTCTTTCAGCCTAGTAAAACTTCTTTTTAATTTTGCCAGCTAGACAAGTACTGCACTTCTGCAATGGGGGGCTCGCTACCTTAGGATTTTGGGGGGTCCTTAGTTTCACTTGTTTCCACCACAGGATTCCAGGGTTAGTGCAACTATCAAAATGCAATTTCCATGTTTTCACAGTCGGCTGGCAACTAGGCACACAAGTATTCATTTTGCATGCCCAAGGCTCCAGCTTACACATGATATTTTGATGAATGTTTTTGAAGGTTGGGCCTTAACATTTCAGACAAAGGTATTTATGGACATCCAAAAAGGGAGAACATTTACTAAAATATGTTGATCCCCACCTGTTTTTCTGCCTCCATTTTCCTAACTGATGACAACAATAAGAACTCCTTCAATTTCTCAAGGCCAACCATATAAAAGTAATTCAGCAACTCAGAGAGGAATCTGCAATAGGTGGAGCAAAGCCAAGTCTTGTTGACAGAAAGGACAGAACTTTTGGAGCTGGTATACACATGTACTGCAGGGCTTCTTGCCCCATTTCAGAACAGTCCCAGGACATGTTGGATATTCTTGATACAGACAATAGCGGAGCTAGGACTAGACTCTTTGCCTTTGTGTTTTTAGATAATTAATATTTTTATGCATGTTCTGTACACTGTAATTCTGATAGATACTTTCCACGGTGGAAGAGTTAGTCGTGTTAACTGTCCCAGGCCTGGATGTGAGTGTGAGGTTATTCCCAGTCTGCAATACAAAGAAAAAATCAATACATTAAGCAGATTTTTATACAACGTCCCAAATACAGACCAAACTGAAAAGTGAAATGGATGAAATCAGGACAGTGACATGTGAAATTACATCACAATTTACTCTGAATGAAGAGATGGGGCAGAGATGATGACACTTGAGGGTGGAGAGAAATACAACAGCACAATGAGGACCTGGTCCATGACTCAGGCTCCTACACACATAAGTGTTGGAACTAGGGGTGCTGCCACACCCCCTGACTTGAAGTGGTTTCCATCATATACAGGGTTTGTTTGGTTCAGTGGCTCTCAGCACCCCCACTATACAAATTGTTCCAGCACCCCCGCCTACGCACTATGATAATACCAACAACCATCACCACCACGTCATAAATTACCAACTTATTACAGGAAAGAATGAGACCCGTTCAGTTCAGGTCTTGTTATCTCTTGTTACCCTTCCAGATATCACGGTTTGGGACAGCCAAGTTTGCACTTGTCTGAGACTATAGGACTCAGTACCTGAAACTGTGGTGTAGTTATTGCTGGGGCTTTTGGCCAAATCACCTCCTACTCAGACCTTGTCCTTCCACCCACCTAGAATTGTTGTAAAGAGCACAGACATTTAACGCAGGGTCAGCCTGGCATGCATCTTTTCACAGATACAATAACTCTCCTTCACTTTGCAACAGTAACATGCAAAGCTGTTTATAAAATGCTGATGCTAACGGTCATAAATATAAAGGGAAGGGTAACATAAAATCCTTTCTTTAGCTGTAAGGGGTTAAAAAGCTCAAACAACCTGGTTGGCACCTGACCAAAAGGACCAATAAGGGATGAAGATCCTTTCAAATCTGTGGGGGGAGGTTTTGTTTGTGCTCTTTTTATTGTTCTCTCTGGGACGGAGGGAAACCAGGGCAGAAAAAACACATCTCCTAAAACCCTACCTGAAATGAGCATCTAAGATTACAAATTGGAAGTAATAAAAGATAATTTAATGCATTTTCTTGCTGTTTTAGCTTGTGAATTTTCCCTAGGCTAAGAGGGAGGTTTATTCCTGTTTTTCGTAACTTTAAAGTTTTGCCTAGAGGGAAATCCTCTGTGTTTTAAATCTTATTACCCTGTAAAATTACCTTCCATCCTAATTTTACAGAGGTGCTTCTTTAATTTTTTGTTTATAACACTAACAGTATAACATAACTAAGGGCATGGTGAAATTCTCTTGCTTGGGACACCCTGATAGGTGGCTGCCATCATTAAGCGGAATTTACAATGAACAGAAGTCACTGTTTTACTTTCATAGGGTAAGTCTACACTATGGGATTATTCTGATTTTACATAAACCGGTTTTGTAAAACAGATTGTATAAAGTCGAGTGCATGCGGCCACACTAAGCACATTAATTCGGCGGTGTGCGTCCATGTACCGAGGCTAGCGTCGATTTCTGGAGCATTGCACTGTGGGTAGCTATCCTGTAGCTATCCCATAGTTCCTGCAGTTTCCTCCACCCATTGCAATTCTGGGTTGAGATCTCAATGCAAAAAACAGTGTTGCGGGTGATTCTGGGTAAATGTCGTCACTCAATCCTTCCTCAGTGAAAGCAACGGCAGACAATCATTTCGCACCTTTTTTTCCTGGATTGCCCTGGCAGAGGCCATAGCATAGCAACCATGGAGCCCGTTTTGCCTTTTGTCATTGTGACCGTATGTGTACTGGATGCTGCTGACAGACATGGTACTGCAGTGCTACACAGCAGCATTCATTTGCCTTTGCAAGGTAGCAGAGACGGTTATGAGTCGTTCTGTACCATCTGCTGCTGTCATGGGTGCTCCTGGCTGGCCTCACTGAGGTCATCCAGGGGCGCATGGACAAAAATGGGAATGACTCCCCAGGTCATTCCCTTCTTTATGTTTTGTCTAAAAATAGAGTCAGTCCTGCCTAGAATATGGGGCAAATGTACTAGAGAACCAGAGAGCACAGCTGCTCCGTGTCAGAGCCCCAGAGATCCCCGCAAAATTATGAGCTGCATGCCATTCTAGGGGTGCCCGCAAAACCTCAACCCGTTGCTTCCTCCACCCCCAACCCTCCTGGGGCTACACGGGCGTGTCCCCCATTTGTGTGCATGAAGTAATAAAGAATGCGGAGATAAGAAACACTGACTTTTTTAGTGAGATTAAAAATGAGCGGGAGGAAGCCTCCCGCTTGCTTAAATGAAAGTCCCAGACAGTAAGAATCTTTTCTTTAGACATAAACTGGGGGGAACTGATAGAGAGCTCAGCTCGCGTTGCTTATCATGAGACTGTTACCCACCGTTCTGGTACCATCTGCTGGGATGACCGGGAGTCCATTCCCATTTTTAACCCAGGAGCAGACCCGGCTGAACGCTCACCGAGAGGCCAGCCCAGGAGCCATCCTGGGCTGATGATGAGATGGATACATCATATTGTACCTCTGCATCAGGAAGGGGATGCTGTGTTCACGCTGCAGCACCCGTTACCAGCAGCATTTGCAGTAAAACATAGGGTGACTTGAAGAAAAGGCGAAAAAAGTTTTTTCCCCTTTTTCTTTCGGGAGGGGGAAGTGTGTAATATTGACGGACATATACTGAAACAGCCGGGAAAATGTTTTTGACCCTTCAGGCATGGGAGCTCAGGCAAAAATGCAAATACTTTTCGGGAGATGCGGGGACGTGGGATATGCTGAGTCCTCGTACCGGCCTCCCTCCCTGCCTCCATGAGCGTCCCATTGATTCTTTTGCTTTTTCTCCGTTACGCTTGTCACACAGCACTTGTGCTGCGGCCTGTGTCCCTATCTAGCCTGGAGATTTTTTTCAAATGCTTTGTCCATTTCGTCTTCTGTAACGGAGCTCTGAATAGAACAGATTTGTTCCCCATAGCAGCGCATCAGAATCCAATAGCTCCCTGTACGGTCCATGCGAGCTCTTTTTGGATTTGGGACTGCATACCACCATGCTGATCAGGGCTCCAGCAGCATACAAAATTAAATTCAAAAGTTCAGCGGGCTTTTCTGTCTACTGGCGCAGTACATCTGAGTTCAGATTGCTTTCCAGAGCGGTACAATGGTGCACTGTGGGATACCACCTGGAGCCACCAGTCGATTTGCGGCAATTCAACCCATTCGACATGACGGCAATACTGATTCAGCGGCTACGCCCTTGTCGGGGGAGTAACATGAAACGGTTTTAAAGACCCTTTATATCAATATAAAGGGCCTCATTGTGTGGACGGGTGCAGGGTTAAATCAGTTTAACGCTGCTAAATTCGGTTTAAATGCATAGTGTAGACCAGGCCATAGTAATGTTGCTGTCTGAGAAGCTACACAGCCCATTGTGCTACTGATTGGACCCAGGGAGTCGGGAGTGGTACTAGCTACACTGGGTTAAGAACTGTGCATGAGGCTTTGCACGTGCCAGGGACAGCAGACTGACCTCCAAAGTAATGGCCCAACAGTAACCAACATGGAAGGAGATAAAACAGCTAGAAACAGGCAGCAAAGCAAATCTGCATGTATCGCTGCTGCTGAAAGGCACTGGGAGCAAACAAACAGCAGAAGAGTGAGACAAAAAAAATCTAAGCACAAAAATAACACGACAGCATCTGCTTAAGTAGAATCAAATAATATTTGGCAATTTTACCTAAATGCTCTCTCTCAGAGACCTGGAACAGAACTATTAAGAAAGAAAATTCTGCCCAAATTTTCCTTTAGTTCTATAGGTAGCCTCACTGCTTTCACATGCAAACATCCCTGAATAAGAAGATATTTCTTCATTCACAATTTACTCACTTTATGCCAGGTCCTGAGAAAAGCTGAACACCGACTTATTTCCTGCAACTCCCATGGACCAAAGGGAGCTTTGGAAGCTCAACAGGTCCAGAACCTTAACAAGGAATTTTTGTGCCCAAGGCAAGGGCCGGCTCCAGGCTCTTCAGTGGCAATTTGGCGGCAGGTCTCTGAGTCCCTCTGAGAGGGAAGGACCTGCTGCCAAATTGCCATCTCCGCTTCATTCATTCTTCAGCAGCAATTCGACGGCGGGTCCGAGGCCCTCCGAGAGGGACTCAGGGACCTGTCACCAAACTGCTGCTGAAGTGCCTAGAACCGGCCCTTGCCTCGGGCACAAAAAAATTAGAAGAATGAATGAAGCAGCGGTGGCAATTCGGTAGCAGGTCCTTCCCTCTGAGAGGGACTCAGGGACCCGCTGCTGAAGAAGGGGTGGTGGTAGAGCTGTCACTGAAGCACTGCCAATCGTGGCTTTTTTTTTTTCCTCCACCCCGCTTGGGCGGTAAAGCTGCGTCCCTCGGCTTTGTGCACTCAAGGCAAGTGCCTCACTCGCCTCACCCTTGTTACAGCACCTCTCAGGGTTTAGCCAGTTTGTTTCCTTCCTCTATTCCTTGCTGTCCACATCAGGCTTTGTGGTTTTTAATATATCCCTGCCAGCCTGCACAAGTGCATTAATAATTCTGAATGTTATTAATCTGTAGAGGTTAATGGAGCTGCTGTGTAGATAATGAGATGACAGAGTTGCTGAACAAGGATGGTTGAAACAAGACAGCATGATGAGTTAAAAACAGCAAGGTTTATAGATACTATGGCATCGCTACCACAACAAAATTACAGTGAAAACCTAAGCTGAGATCCTGACCTTACTGAAGTCCATGGGAGTTTTTTTCACTAACTTCAATGGGGCCAAACCTTTGGTAGATATTTTCACCCTGTATCTAGTATTTTGATTGTACTGAAGGAAATTATATTCAAAAGCTATGGTCAATATTTAGATTTTAACTGTCTAAAATCAGAGCATTCAGAGCGCTAGCTCCCACAAACACTTTACCTCTTTCTCCTAGAATGTGTACACCACCACTGGGCCTTTCATTACACAATCACACAGCAGTGGCCCATATGACATAATACAGCTTGACAAATAATACAATGTAAGGGAAAGCAAGTGCATCTTTTCTATACCTATAGATGAAAACAAAATGCTATGGATGTGCATCACCTCTTTAGTCATGCAGAATCCTATGCAGAATCAAAGATCCTAGTATACTGCTTACATACACAAGGGCAGAGTTAAGGTTGCCATGGGAACCATAATTCTGATCTCACAGAAGTCAGTGCATTCAAACACTCAACCTTAAAACTAAATTATTTATTAGAAAAATAATGCATGATATTTTTATGGCAGACGTTGCATTACATCCCTTGCCTACAATTATGCAATTACTTGGTGCATTTTAAACATACACACACAAAAAAGACACAAACACACAGGTCACAGACATTTTCATTAATATATAGCCACATAGACAATGATACAAAAAACACAGAAATTGACATATGGGGGCTGTATGAGACCAAGTAAGTTAAAATGAAACTGGATGTGTCAGTCCAAAATAAGAACAAATTCCACTTACTGTTTTCGGCACTGTGGCAGCATCTGCCAGTCCAGATAACCAGGAGGCTGAAAATAAGATCTCATTGGATCAAAATGGTTTGATGGGACAACACACACACAGTAGTTATCTATATTTCCTCTGCTATTAGTTGAAAAACTTTCATCTCAACACAGCTGAACTCCTTGGCTTAGTTGACAGTTGTACTGTCACTGTTAGAATTCCTTTATTGTCAGCAGGTTTGTGATTGTTTTACTTTCCATTTCTATAACATGTTCAGACACTCCAGTAGAAGTAAGAATATGTGAACATTAAACTCTGCTGTCTGAGAAGCTTGCAGATATAGAATTGAACTGACTAACAAGGGTGGGAAAAAACTGGTTTTAAAATGGTCCCTTCATTCTTGCATATCAGCAAAGCACCGTAGTGGTATGCCATTGAGGGTCAGCCATCAAATTGGTGTAAACAAATGTCATTGCAAATGTCAGTCCTTTCGTGGCAACTGCTTTCGGCAGCTGCCTCTTCCTTTTCTCACTGTATGCTACCTTTTCTGTACCTGCCAGCCCCATCTCTCTTTAGGCTGCCTGTCACCTGCCCCCACCATTCCTCTGGCCCTGCCTCAGCAAATACATCTACAATGTAATACATCTGGGTGGAGGGGAGGGAATCATTTGAATCACATTCAGTAGGGAAGAGAAACCAGACAAGCAGTAATTCTGGAAGAGGACAGTAAATTAGGTCCCCCTGCCTCTCCTCTATTACTCCACTTACTTCCCATTTCACCCAGCCTTCCCACTGGGGTACTCCTGCACGCATGGTCCTTCTGTTTTTTACTGTACTCAAGCCATCCCTTGTGTTCCAGCTGCTGCTACAGCTACGTCCCATTCCAACTAGCCCCCCAAGTGTTGATTCACCCCTCCTACTTTGTCTTCTATTCCAAGCATACCCCTGAAACTATTTGACTTCATTCCAGTCAATACCAAGCATAATCTCAGGTTAGATTCCATCTTCAGTACAAGTTTATTCAATATGGACCTGATGCGTGTTGAAGACTATGGGAGGTTTGCCCTTTGGCTGACATGGCCATTGGGTCAGGCCCTAATAAAGGAGTTAAAACTGGATTAAAGGTCACTGTTGAGAATTTTAAGTCTTAAAACTGCAGTGATTGGAAACACCTGTATCAGAGGGGTAGCCATGTTAGTCTGGATCTGTAAAAGCAGCAGAGAATCCTGTGGCACCTTATAGACTAACAGACGTTTTGGAGCGTGAGCTTTCGTGGGTGAATACCCACTTCGTCAGACGCAGGTAGTGGAAATTTCCAGGGGTAGGTATATATATGCTAGCAAGCAAGCTAGAGATAACGAGGTTAGTCTAGAGTCTCCTTCCCATGGGTCCAGATGATGAAGATGTCATCAATGTAGCGCAGGTAGAGAAGGGGCGTGAGTGGATGAGAGCTGAGGAGCGTTGTTCCAGGTCAGCCATAAAAATATTTGGTGTATTGTGGGGCCATGCGGGTGCCCATAGCAGCGCCACTGATCTGGAGATGTATATTGTCATCAAACTTGAAATAGTTGTGTTGAGTATAAAGGCACAGAGCTCAGCAGCCAGTTGTGCTGTGCATCATCAGGGATACTGTTCCTGACAGCTTGTCTTCATCTGTATGTGGGATGTTTGTGTAGAGAGCCTCTACATCCATGGTGGCTAGGATGGTGTTTTCTGGGAGGGTGACCAATGCATTGTAGTTTCCTCAGGAAATCAGTGGTGTCAACGGAGATAGCTGGGAGGTTGGTGCAATAGGTCTGAGTAGAGAGTCCACATATCCAGACAGTCCTCAGTTTGCAGATAGTACCAATCGCGAGATGATGGTGCGTCCAGGATTTCCGGTTTGGGATCTTGTATAGTAGATAAGAATAACCCTGGTCGGGGCTCTAATGGTAATGCTGATTTGTTCTGGTGTTAGTGTAGGGAGTGTCCTGAGTAGATGGTGCAGTTCCCTTAGTTGTTTCCTCAGTGGGATCTAGGGAAGTGGCTGGAGAATTTTGGTCCTGGGAGGTTGCTGGCGCCCCTTTTGGTAGTCAGACCTGTTCGATGATTGTAACAGCACCTCCTTTATCAGCCTCTTTAATGAATAACGTCAGGGTGTTTCTGAGGCTGTGATGGGCAATTGCGTTCCTGCCACGACTAAGGTTATGAGGCAAGCGGTGTTTGTTTTCCCACGATTTCTGCCTGTGCATGTCGGCGGAAGCATTCAATGTATAGGTCCAGACTGTCATTTCAAACCCTCAGGAGGAGTCACTGTGGAGTTCTTCTTTTGTGCT
>NC_133769.1:179929245-180010454 GCF_003597395.2 Chelonoidis abingdonii | reverse complement strand
AAAAATTCCACCCACGATTTCAACAACTATCCACCCCACCCTCAACCGCCTGGCCAATCTACACAGGAGGTCCACCTTCTAGACACCACGGTGCAATAAGTGATGGTCCACTTAACACCACCCTATATCGAAAACCTACCGACCGCTATCCTACCTTCATGCCTCCAGCTTCCATCCCGGGCACATCACACGATCCATTGTCTACACGCCAGGCACTGAGGTACACTCGCATCTGCTCTAACCCACAGACAGAGACAACACCTACAAAATCTACCAAAGCATTCTCAAAACTACAATACCCGCACGAGAAATTAGGAAACAGATCAACAGAGCCAGACGTGTACCCAGAAGCCTCCTACTGCAAAACAAACCCAAGAAAGAAACCAACAGGACTCCACTGGCCATCACAATACAGCCCCAGCTAAAACCCTCCAACGCATCATCAGGGATCTACAACCATCCTGGACAATGATTCCAAACTTTCACAGGTCTTGGTGGCACGCCAATCTTGCCCACAGACAACCTGCCAACCTGAAACATATTCTCACCAGCAACTGCACATTGTACCATAGTAACTTCTAGCTCAGGAACCAATCCATGCAACAAACCTCGATGCCAACTCTGCCCACATATCTACACCAGCAACACCATCACAGGACCTAACCAGATCAGCCATACATCACTGGTTCATTCACCTGCACGTCCACCAATGTAATATACGCCACATATGCCAGCAATGCCCCTCTGCTATGTACATCGGCCAAACTGGACAGTCACTACGGAAAAGGATAAATGGACACAAATCAGATATCAGGAATGGCAATATACAAAAACCTGTAGAGAGCATTCACCTCCCTGGCCACACTATAGCAGACCTTAAGGTGGCATCCTGCAGCAAAAAAACTTCAGACCAGACTTCAAAGAGAAACTGCTGAGCTTCAGTTCATCTGCAAGTTTTGACACCATCAGCTACTACAAGACTGTGAATGGCTTGCCAATACAGAACCAGTTTCTCTCCCTTTGGTTTTCACACCTCTACTGCTAGAACAGGGCCCCATCCTCCCTGATTGACTAAGCTCGTTTTTCTACGTTGTGCTAGCATATATAAACTACCCCTGGAAATTTCCACTACTGCGTCTGACGAAGTGGGTATTCACCCACGAAAGCTCACGCTCCAAAACGTCTGTTAGTCTATAAGGTGCCACAGGATTCTCTGCTGGAAACACCTGAAATATTAAAGCCCTCCATTATGGGCTGTAACAAATCCTGATTGTGACACTGTTTTTATGTATGAGCAACAGATCCCTTGAAATATAAACCACTGTATCAGTTAGAAAGCAAACCTGAGGTCTCTGCCCTGGGATATTCCACAGTGAATAGACCTTTAGGAGTCACTTAACCTGCCTCTCTACTATTTTTAATAAGAAATTGAACTTGGTTATCCAAAGAGTATTTTCTCTTTGGAAACGTTACGTATCTAATTGGGTGGAGGCTTCCATCTTAAGTAGAAGCAGAAGTTTCACATCTGGCCCCCAGGGCTGGAGGAAATCATCACAGGAGTTTAGATAATATGGAAATGGTAGAGAGAAGAGAGAGATGCTAAACCTAACAGCAGATCATTCACCCACCTTCCTGGCAGGATGTGAAAGTGAAATTCAATGGCCTTTTGGCCTCATTCTAAAACATACAGGGGAAATAGTAACCATACCTACTGGACATAGTTTAACCCTAAACCCCCTTGTCTCAGGATACATCTACACAGCAAAAGCTGTGCATGGGCTAGCCTACCTGAGCTAACTTCAATCCAGCTAACGTGGGTTACAATTACATTGGCTTCACTGCTGTGCAGGCAGTACAAGACCAGCATAGACCTTGGATACATACTCAGCTCAGTAGCCTGTTCTGAAGCCTGGGGGGCACTGACTGTCTTCACTGTTATGGTTACCCGTGCTAGCTGGATTGAAGCTAGCTCAGGTAGGCTGGCCCATGTACAGCTTTGGCTGTATAGATATACCCTCAGACTTAGTTCTAACATTCACAAGAGGTTGAGAAAAACACTACTGATTGCATAGGTGCACTTCTCCCATCCAGTTAGTTAGAGCACTGGGGCACTTCCATCATCTGGCATGGCCAGTGGCAGAATAAAGGGATATTTCCCCCTACCAGGTAAGTCAGCCATGAGGTAATGAAACATTTTCATATATCTAAACAGGGACACAGCCCTTAATACAAAGCCCATAGGATTGAATGCAGATGAAACCAATGGAGGTTCTATTCAATTACTCTAAAACCCTCATCTTGTAATAAAACATCTGTTCTATAAAAATTTTCAGCCACATATACAATTTAACAGAGAATTATACCTCTGCTGTGAAATTCTTGGGTTAATTTAAAAGTTCTATAGAAAAATTACCACTATTTCTTCAGCACACTTCCATCGGTCTTGGATATGGTCAGTAACTGAAGCCCTGAGCTTTTCCCTCAACCCCAACCTGGCCAAACAGGTCAGCGATAAGGTACATTTCCTTGTAAACATGCAGAGTAAGGAATGTGATACCAGGGCATTTCCACCCCTTGTGAAGCAGTAAGTGACCAAAGTTCCAAATGGCTTACCTCTGCATTTTAAAGTCCGGTATAAAATCAGAGCAATAACTGCAACGCATGAAGAGGTGCATATCAGGACATAACAGAGTATGGGTAAAAGTGTCATGTCCGCAGAAAGTTCTGCCAAGATACAGATACAATGAAAGTTATAACACTTGATGGAGAAATCCACAGATTATGTAACTAGTGGATTTTGCCCAAGCCAGGAGAGGGGAGTTCTCCCTCTGCTCCTAGGGTATATGAGACAGAGAGATCATACACACACTCACTCCCCTCTGGTCAGTTTATTACAATATCTTACATCAGGCTTCTCTGAAAACTAGATGGACATCTAACATGATGTCTTTGGAAGAGTTAAATCCTGACAAAGCCCCAGAATCACAGTGGTTCTCCTGGTGTTCAGGAATCACCCTAGAGGTGGGTTAGCCTGATCCATTCTTGTGGGTGGAATGTCAAGTGTACCGTGTCTCTCTTTAGTCAAGTAAATTCAGTGCTGGAGACACCAGATCAAGCTTCCTCTCACTACCCTGTCATTGTGCTTCATCCCTGATGACAAGTGACTGTCCTTTTGGGTGGGAGAGTATAGCTCAGTCTTCATGCCCTGTTTAGTTCTTGGTCTCTCTACTGTGATTTCTAACAAAGAACTATGACTGGGTATATAAACCCAGTGCCAGCAAGTATGAAATTAAGAAGCTGCTTATGGCTGCAGTGACCCTGCCCCTCCACACATGCAAATCCTGGAAGGAGTTAAAAGGAGGGACCTTCACTCAGGTGGGGGCAACCCTGGGAAAGGAAACAGGCTGTTGAGAGAGGTCTGACAACCTGCAGAGTCCTGCCCTTGCAGAAGGTGGACATGGATTCTCTGGGCTAACAAGGGGAAGGAGACAGACTTGTACTAGAGAGCAGTGAACTCTGGTTTGGACTGGGATACTTCCAATGCCCTCTGAAGTAAGAGGAGCCAATATCCTGACTAAAGCTGCCTGCATGTGTTCTTCCTTTTCCTTTTATTTAATCTTGTTTGCTGACAGTGAACTGTCCTGTTGCTTCACCTGGAACCCTGAAACAGCCAAAAGGCCTCAGCTGGAGGGCTGAGGGCTGGCCCCTGTTAGACTGATACATCCCACAGTGTCTGCTGGGAGGGAGGGCAATTCGACCTGCACAATTGCACTCCTCATGTAACTCCTGAAGGGGGTGCTCTGCCAAGGACAGATTTGTGACAAAGGGTCTTCTGGTGTCCACTGTGTTGGGAGTTTGTAATGTGGAGACCTGCCCAGCTCATTGGCAGAGACCAGGATTGGACTCTAAGCAGCTAGAGGTGACTTCTTTCTGGAGGCTGACCTTGCTGTGGGATTGCACCCTACACATGTCCACATTCAAGCATTGGACAAGAACCCTTGAGACAATACATAGCAGCTGTATCAGACGAGCCCAAAGGAAATGTCTCCTGGCTGAGCCAGAAATAAGGGCTGTGCTAAGCTGATCTTTCTATATAGCTAGATATAATTCAGCACCTGGGGTTCAAATCCCACTGCTAAAACCATTGTAACAAATTTGTGGCTACTTAAGACATTGTGGCTGTCCCCAGTGATTGAAAGAGGAGGGCAAACTCTCACTACATCGGTGAAGGAGGAGAAAGAGCACTGCAGGGGCCTTTACAACAGCTTAATTGCAGAATGCTCTAGACATTCGATCGAAAGTTGAGAATAGATAATGTGCCATTTATCTATTGTTATACAGCATTTCTTTAGAGCTTTACCCCTATAAACATTCAGTGTAGCACATCAAAGTAACTCAGCAAAGTTCCTTGGCCCTCACCATTTGCACTGGCACTTGTCTGAACTGATAAAGTACAGATGTACATGGCATTACCAGATAACAGAAACCAGTTAGAGAAGTGGTACTCACTTGATGATAGTTCTATAGTCTGGGTCTGGTTCATGGCTGGATGGGTAACTAAGCAGGTCAGGTGAGCATTGGTGCTTTTGATCATAGGCATACTGCTGAGTATGGTCACTGTTCCATTGATGTGATGAGTTTTGTTCTCAGTGCTGTGACCGTTCCCTTGGGCCCATGAGATTTCTGCAACTGGTTTCCCTGCAGATGCCTGGCACACAATGATCCCATTGCTGTCATGAGTGAGAGTCACCACAGGAGGGACTGCAGGAGAGGAGGGAAACAGCTGAGTTGGTTTTTTGTTTTGTTTTGTTTTTTAATTGCAGTAGGAAAAAATTCCCCTACCAAAGCTTTCAAAAGTGACTAGTGATTTTTGGGTGCCCCAACTGAGACACTTTAAAGGGGCTGGATTTTCAGAATGCGCTGAACACCCACCCTCTGAAAAAGTCAAGACACCTTAAAAAGGCGTAAATCGGACACCTGAAAATCACTAGTCGCTTTTGAAAGTCTTAATCTCCTTTGCTTTGTGCATGAAGATTACAGCAAAAACAGATGATGATGATGATGACGGCGGCAATGGGGAGGCAGCTAAAGGAAAGGCATAGCATTCTCCATCACTGGCAATTTTTAAATCAAGAGTGGATGTTTTTCCAAAAATATGCTCTAGCTCAAACAGGAATTATTTCAGGGGAGTTCTATAGCCTGTGTTTTACAGGAAATCAGACTAGATGATCACAGTGGTTCTTTCTGGCTTTAGAATCAGTGATTACAGCAAGGGGTATGACTATCTGTTAGCAAAACAAAGACTGATGAGAACACAGCGTGGAAAAATCACAGCTGGAATTTTTATAAATGCATATGAAGAATTCAGAATTTGACAATATGAAAGGGAAGTGGGCAGGACAAGAAGGAATCACATGGAACTATTCAGTCTAGACATCAGCAATACATATTCTGCGCTTGAGTAGACAGAGACAAACACAGATTAAGAAGAGGCAGGGAACAGACAATAGCTTAGCCATTATCTGAGAGGCAAGTACCAAGAAAGAAAAGTCAAGTGACTTGAATTATGATAAGGTGGGTGAGGTAATATCTTTTATTGGGCCAACTTCTGTTGGTGAAAGAAGAGCTTTTGAGCTCCACAGGGCCCTTCTTCATTTTAATCATAAAAATCAAGACACACAAGGTGTTTCTTACCTAACACAATGAGAGCAGAGGCTAGGCAAAAAGTCCCATCACCAGTTGCAATTTCACAGGTGTAATTACCCTCATCAGCAAGTCGCACAGGGTGAATCTGAAGGGCAGGGTCATGATCAGGATTAGATTCCCAAGTCATCCTCTCATTGCAGTTTGTTCTGTCTGTCTTACTGGCATCAGCTCTATATGCCAACGAGCAGTGACTTCCACTCTTTGGTCTTATTTTCCATATTACCAAAATGAGAGATGACATTGAGGTGTTAGGGCATCTCAGCACAGCCCTGGTGCCTACCACTGCAGACACTGTACTGTCAGCTACATGGGAAGAAAAGCGGAATTGAAAACATCACTCAAGCTGCCATTATAGTTTATGGAGTTTTAATTTCATTAGGATCAAACATCTCTGCTCCCATGCTGTATTGAAACCTCTTCCTGCAGCAGATCCTGGACACTTCTCTGTATATTTATGGTAAATGGTTTAAAAATTAGCTGAGAACTTAAGATGTGCCAGAGTGACATGAGTTTCCAGGACTGACCTCCCTGGTCCCACCTTTTATGGACACACCTTGCTACTGCAGATCCTAGGCCTCAGTCACCATTTAAAGACACTATGAAGTTGGAGCCTGACTCCTCTCACTTACTTGCTGCTCAAGAATTTCTCCAATGAGCTGGCAACTCTATGCTAGTGCTCTGTGCAGCCACATAAAAAATATGTTTTATTTTCCATGCCCGGTCTCCTGCTTGCCTTGTTATCAGAAATTGGGTGTGCCATGGAGACAGTGCCATATGGTGCTTTGTATTGATTCATGGTGGTGAGCTAAAGACAGAATGAAAGCCTCTACTGCCAAGGAATTTTGTTCACCTTGATAGAGGGCTTTGAGAAAGTGGTAGGGTGAGGGAATCACTCAAGAAAGGAAGGAAATTCCTCCAAGGACTTGATTATAACACAGCTAAAAAAAAAACCCTGTAATATAGATGGAACCTAATCATATACTTGTAGCAATCTTAAAAACCCCAGGTTGCCCACAGCATTAGTGCAATTACGGGGAAACAGAAAAGTCCTGTCTATACTGCAATTTTCAACCCTGGTAATTTGTATTAAATTGTACTCTAGATGGGGCCTTCATGTTATCAGTTCTGCAGTCCTATCCAGCAGCACCTTATTAAATTAATGGAGATAGAACAGGAAGGGACCTTGAAAGGTCATCAAGTCCAGCCCCTTGCCTTAACTAGCAAGACCAAGTACTGATTTTGCCCCAGATCCCTAAGTGGCCCCCTCAAGGATTGAACTCACAGCCCTGGGTTTAGCAGGCCAATGCTCAAACCACTGAGCTCTCTCCCCCACTGTGGCAGTGAAAGATTGTACTGTAATCCTAATTCATGCCACTCCTGCTTTCACATTCAGTAATAATATTACTTCTGGCCAAATCTGTCTGTGAAGTTCATTTTTCTTTTATAGTAGGGCCTCTTCTTTGTTTGTACTGGGGCTTGCTTTATTCAGTAGTTTCCCCATTGTCAATTTTAGAGTAAAATTGTTGAAAGAGGAAACTATTTATCAGTCCTCTGGAACTCACAGTATTACATGCATGTAATGATCTTCCACACTTACCTGGCCCTTGAACCACTTTAATTAGGAAAAGAAGAAACTCAGCCAGAATTGGCCACATCTGGGCCATGTGTTGGGAGAGGATTAGGGCAAACTGCACAAAATGAAGGTAATGATGACGACTTGGAATAATGGGTCACTATGTATGTCCCCCCAAATAATTTCCTGTTTTGAAAGAAGAGCAAAGTTAGAACATGAAACAAATCATCAGCTTCCCTTAAAAATAAATGTTCTGTAAAAAAGACCCTTTTTCAGGTTATTTCAGATATTTTTTCTGACCCCTCAAGAAGGCACATCAGCAAAAGTTACATCCAGCTTTGACAAACGTTCATGAAAATGAAGAAATTTGCTTCACAAATAAATGTCACACTCTCCACAGCTGACTTTTTTTTATTAGTAGTAGTAGTATCAATCCATTCAGTGATTGAAATCTCTTTAATTTGTGTTTTTATTGGATCTTTTTATTAGTCAAATATTCTAAAGAAGCAGCAAAGAGTGCTCTGCCAGTAAGAACCTGGACACATTGCATACCATTTTGAAAACTGAGGCAAATGTAAGATTAGACCCTGAACATTCTATACGTACATCATTTGATGGGGCACCTACATTCGTTAATGGGAATAACCCTGGGAATTGCTGGTAAGCCCTCCTGTTTTTAATTTCTGTAAGAGTGATGTCACTTCTGTAATAGAACAGAATGGACAGCTGTTTGCTGCAAATGATCACAACTTTTCAAATGAGGTCTTGTTTATTTGCTATTTTCTTCAGAGAAATAAGGCATGTTGCATTTAATGCTATTTAGTAACATATCATATAATTCATGATACTCCACAAGCAAATAAAGAGACTTTTGTTTCAAAGAAATAACTTGCAAAAGTAATCAGCTGCATGAAAGCAAACATTGAAGTTCTGGTCATTAAGGATGAGATGGTGCTTTCATTCAAATACGCTATTTTCAGGTGCTTAAAATTTCATTAAAAGATGACCTGCTGCAGGAGAATTTTCAGTACAGATTCTCAGCCTAGAAGCATGTGTTTTGAAGAGAAGAATTTAAGAAAATCCATTTAGCTGTGGCTGAGCATAATTTTTATTAAGGAAACTGGTGATTTGTGATATCTCAATGCAAAAACTATTTTTAAATGGAAGACTTGGCATGTTCTATATGGATTATACAGTATGCTTTAGGTCCCAATTTTCAGACATATGGAGCATCCTATTGACAGCATCACTTCCATTTAGGTCCCAGTCCTGCAACTGGTTATGTAGGAACACACCACTATAGCTGGTTAAAAATTGATGGGGCTCCCAATGGTTGCACTGCTGTGCCCATACAGAGTCATTGCAGGATCAAGGCCTTAGCCCATTAGCTCATCAGAACAGGTACTGTGGCTTAGTGTGTTTTTGTGAAACACTGATCAATATGGACCCTGTCCTACTGTGGCTTCCAGCCACTACAGCAATAAACTAACAACTAACAACAAGTGGATTTGTGTTTGCACTGAAAAGACCTTTTGTTTTGAAATATGGATAGATATTTAAACACAGCATTGCTGAGCATTTTGTTTACCTTAATTCCAGAATCACACAGGGGTGCTGCTTCAGCCACTTAGGCGAGAGAATCTTCAAAGCTGCAAGTGTTTCTTTTAGAATGAGGGGAAGTCTTTATTTTAAAATGATCAAACTTTTATGATTCACTCACGACTCATTTTTTGTTTTAAACTCTCATCCCATTCCCTACCTTTGTTTAACTTCATGGCCTACAGTTGTCTAATTTAGCACTCGATCCTGTAAACAGTTGCATCTGTGCATAAGATGTCAGTTGGACACTGAGCATAACTGTACAAATGGGCATTATTATTTGCAAGATCAAGGCAAATTCTTGGCTGCAGAGACCATGTATTTTATCATCGGTGTAGGACACCATGCACTTATGATGCATAGAAATGTTTATTCATAATATTAATACATTTGCAAGTATATGTATTAGTATGTGAATGTATGAATTACTTTCACTTTTATAGTTTGAAACAAAACCAGGGGTATTGATGCAACAAAAATATGTTACAACAGAGGTTTTCTTCTGGGCAATCTGTGTGGACTGAGAACGATCACCCTTGTATTTAAATATAAGCGCACTTTTCAGTTCGGGGTATGGAGGAAAAGAGAATAGCTTAGGATCCAGCCTCTTTGAACTAAACAAATCAGTAAAACAGCACACATACAGTGGGTCAAAAGCCTCAGATGGTGTAAACTGGCAAAAAAGTTACTCGATTTGAATGGAGCTATAACGATTTAGGATCTGGCTCACGTGCTAGTATGCTGGAGTCAAGGAAGGGATATGCCATGGAGGCCACCCTCCTAAGGGTTACACGAATGAGTATGTCATTTGGAATGGCAGCATCATTTAACATTTAAAATTCCATTTTTCTGACCAGCTCTAATGTTTGGTGCACAGAAAAAAACAAACAAAATAAAGTTACATTTCTGACATCTGAGTGTAAGAAATATCACCAATTCCCTTAATAAAAAAATTTTAATACATATTTTATGTAAAATAATATTCATGCTCAGACAACAGCTAAATGGATTTTCTTCACAATTTTCTCCTGCAAGACACACACATCTGGGTTGAGAGCCTGTACTGAAACTTCTCATGCATCAGGCAATTTTTTTAATACAATTTCAAACGCCTGAAAACCAGGGTTTGAATGAAAGCACCAATTCAGCCTTATCCATTCACTAACCATTTGCTACAATGCAGCTAATAATTTGCAAAAATTATTTTAAAAGTAGCCTTATTATTGGCTTGTGAAACATCATGAGCAGATGATTCTTCCTGAATTTATTCAATTCATATATATATTTTAGCTCGACAGGATGGTTGTGAATGATTGAAAATGAACATAAGAATGGCTACACTGGGTCAGACCAAAGGTCCATCCAGCCCACTATCCTGCCTACCGACAGTGGCCAATGCCAGGTGCCCCAGAGGGAATGGACAGAACAAGCGATCCATCCCCTATCACTCATTCCCAGCTTCTAGCAAACAGAGGCTAGGGACACCATCCCTATCCATCCTGGCTAATAGCCATTGATGAACCTATCCTCCATGAATTTATCTAGTTCTTTTTTGAACCTTGTTAAAGTCTTGGCCTTCACAACATCCTCTGGAAAGGAGTTCCACAGATTGACTGCGTTTTGTGAAAAAAATACTTCCTTTTGTTTGTTTTAAACCTGCTGCCTGTTAATTTCATTTGGTGACCCCTAATTCTTGTGTTATGAGAAGGAGTAAATAACACTTCCTTATTTACTTTCTCCAAACCAGTCATGACTTTATAGACCTTTATCATATCCCCCCTTAGCTGGCTCTTTTCCAAGTTGAAAAGTCCCAGTCTTATTAATCTCTCCTCATATGGAAGCAGTTCCATGCCCCTAATCATTTTTGTTGCCCTTTTCTGAACCTTTTCCAATTCCAATATATCTTTTTTGAGAGGGAATGACCACATCTGCATGCAGTATTCAAGATGTGGGTGTATCTTGGATTTAAATAGAGGCAATATGATATTTTCTGTCTTTGAGCTATTCCTTTCTTAATGATTCCCAACATTGTTAGCTTTTTTGACTGGCGCTGCACATTGAGTGGATGTTTTCAGAGAACTATCCACAATGACTCCAAGATCTCTTTCTTGAGTGGTAATAGCTAATTTAGACCCCATCATTTTTTATGTATAATTAGGACTGTGTTTTCCAGTGTGCATTGCTTTGCATTTATCAACATTAAATTTCATCTGCCATTTTGTTGCCCAGTCACCCAGTTCTGAGAGATCTTTATGTAGCTCTTCACAGTTTGCCTGGGACTTAACTATCCTGAGTAGTTTTGTATCATCTGCAAATTTTGCCACCTCACTGTTTATCCCTTGTAAACTGGAACAATGTTGCTTAGCTGGAATCAAATAATATTGTTTCTGCTTCTTTTTTGGATGTTTATGCATTAAATGAAAAAAATTGTTTGTGACTTTTAAAATTTACTTTCCCTGAATAGTTCGGCCTATTGTGAAAAACAAACACACAAAAGAGGACCAAATATAGCTGAAATGAACACATTTAAAAAAGAAAAACCACAAAGGACTATTTTCAGATTTGGGTTTGTATTGTTTACTCTGCTCTAACTAAATTGGTTTCTACCACAACATTAAAATAAATTGTAACTGTCACTTAGACTTGATCATAGCAGCCGGATAAAGCCTTTATAATACATGCTCTGTTCCTTCCATTTGTATTGATACTGCAGTAAGAGAATGCCACTGCTAATATTTTGTTCCATTTTTAAGGAATTTTAGTGCTGGTGAAAGGTATCTGATTGTCAGCCCTGGAGTAGAGTCGGCTGGTCACAGAAAAGGAGCAGAATAGGCAGCAGCACCAATATACATGCTGTCCAGTCAGCAGGCACTGCCCCCACAGTTCCCATTGGCTGTAGTTCCTGGCTAATGGGAGCTGCGGAGCCAGTGCTTGGGAAGGGGGCAGCATGCGGAGTGCTTCCAGGAGCCGTGTGGCGTGGAGCAAGGCAAGCCCCCGACCTGCTCCCCAGCTGGCGCACCAAAGCGGAGAAAGCTCCTAACCCCGGCAGGAGATGGAGGGCTGGATTACAATGTCAGACAAGACAGATGCAGCCCTCGGGCCATTGTTTGCCCACCCCTGCCATAGCTCAAATTGCCAATGCAGAGGAACAAGCTTTCAATCACTATCAGCCTGAACCATGAAATATTCTAAATTCCTTTAAAAAACAAAAACCACACCAGAACCAGTTGTCCCAGCAGAAAACCCAAAGAACCTCTGAATAATATTCTAGGGTGCTCTTTTTTAACCAAACTCTAGATAAAGTTCTATTCAAAGTCATTACTACTACTAGGCTAGAAGCAATTTCTGTTCTCACTTGGTTCCTAAATCCTCATTGCTCATTCTTTTTCACTATGATGCCCATGAATGTCTTGGATGGTTTATCCAACAAATACTGCATTTTGGCAGCAGGTGGACTAGACGACCCTTGTGGTTCCTTATAACCCAATGGTTCTATGAGTCTATGACTATTTTGATTTGCCTGAAACAATCTCAGTCCTGGACTGCCTAGTTCTGGTCATAGATGGGCATCACAATCCCCTCCCTCCTGCGCTTGTGTGCAACACAGCTATTTAGATGGCATTTTCTATCGTCATCTCGGTGACTTTAAAGGAGAAGTAATTAAGATTACTGACCTCTCACAGAAGCATAACGTCTTGCAACAGTGCCTCAGAGAACTGTCCCTCAGCTACAACTTAGCTCAGCTAAAATCAGACTTCAGTGAGAAGACTCCCCCAAGGAGGATGTGGGCTCACAGTTAAAATCTAACACAAACCACCCACTTAGATAAGCTATTGGACATAATTAACAGACAAGCTGCAAAAGCCTGTGCTATGCAAAGCAGTGGAATAGAAAGTTAAATAAAAAGCAGACACCAGCACCAAAGCTATTAGAATTTATAACATCCAAAGCAGAGGTTCTTAAACTGTGGTCTGTGGACCACCAGTGGTCCATGAGCTCCATTCAGGTGGTCCATGGATAGATCCCTCTAAAGTGAGCGCCTGGCTGGCCACACACAAAAAAATGAAAAGCCACCCACCTAATTAGTGGAGTTGCGCAGGTGCCTGGACCCTGGTGAAGATGCATATGTGAGGTGGTAGCCATGGTGGGAATTGGGAGTAGGTGGGAGGGGGCAGCAGGGTGAGAAGAGGGGATAGGGGAAATTTGGGACATGCAGGGCTGTGGCAGCCAAAGAGGTGACTTTCCCCAGCTCCAGGGCTGTGGCTGCCGGAAAAAGATGGCCCTCCTTCCCAGCCTCAGCTCTATGGCTGCTGTGGTCAGGGGAAAAGGGCATGTCCATCGCATTAGAAAGGAAAGACTACTGAGATTAAAATATGGGTTGTGTGCTTTTATTTGTAGAACAAAAAACCTTAATTAAGGATGTTTTATATAGCACTTTTATCCAAAGCGCTTTACAATAGTTAGCTAACGGTACAAACAACATTTGGAAAGATCATTAAGTGGTCCGCCAAGAGCCTCAGGAATTTTCAAGTGGGCCGCAAAAAAAAAAAAAAGTTTGAGAACCACTGATCTAAAGTGTCTGACAGGCCTATGACATATCCTTAGATATGCCACAGTGCAGATCATGAGGACAGGGTAACACCTGTCTACATGTAATCATGGCCTCACTCACCATTACATTTTTCAAAACACTTCTCATCTCATACAGCATGTTCCCATCTTCTGAAACAAAGCAGCATCTCTTTCACAGATCCAGACATTGCAAGGGCAGAGGGTACCATTATAGTCATCTATTAATAGAGCACCTCCATATAATCTTTATAACCTCTTAAAACGTAAGGTGGCCAGAGCAATGTTAACGCCCCATTTTTATGATGTGCATTTAACATGTCATACAGTACAGAACAGCAGAGGTATCCAGAAGAATGAGAAAAGGCCACATTGTTTAAACATCCCACAAGTTTTCTATGCAGCTAGAGTCCTTGCACAGCAGTACCTGGATCTACCCTAGATCTGGTGTCAGGCAGCATGCCACCCACCGCAAGAACACTTTGCATCAATCCCCTTCCCCCCTTCTCCCCTCCCCTTAGTCTTTCTCAAACCTTCTCAAAGTACCCCATTACAGGGCTTGATTCAGCCCTGTGTAATGCTAGCTATCACCCTTGTGAAACAGGAGACATGAAGCTGCAATTGTACCCAGAGTTCTCTTGCTGCCAGAGACCTGCAGCCAGCCAACACTTTCCCAGGAACGTAAGGTGCTGGCCAAGGAACGTGTTGATTCACCACATCCCCCAAGCAGCCTCCATCTGTGGGGCTCCTATAGAGACTGAGCAAAAAACAGAAGGATGCCCTCTTCCTAGAATGTATCCTCCTGGGCCCTCACTAGTAAAAAATGTATTCCCCACCATGCATGCACACACTTCTCAGACTCCTAAGTGACTGTGCCATTTTTAAGCAAACTTTCCAAAAAAAAAATTCATCTGCAGGCAGGCAGGCACCAGCCAGCCTTGGGAAAAATTTCAGCCAAAGAGCTGAGAATTTTGGAAAATTATGAGTGACTTGAAAACAGGGAGTTATAATGGAAGAGTTTGGATAACCTTAACTAGAACCTATGCTAGTGTTCCAGCTGTAGCACTTGTCTTTCCCTCCCTGTTTTCATCTTCAGAAAGCATGTACTGGGTGTCACTCTCTGTATGTTTTCTGTGAATGCATTGACCACCAACATGAACAGGAAGGGACTTGGTGCCAAGCCCTGATGTACTCCAAGTCTTACTAGAAACTGTTCAGTTTCTCCCCTGGCCTTCTAACTATGGTAACAGCACCCTCAGACATGTCCTGGACAAGTCTGATATAGTCTTCAGGTATCTTTCATTCTCATATAACACCAGATACTTCTCTCAGAACATGGTCACATAAGCCATCTCAAAATCAATGAATACTATGGGCACGATTTTCATCCTCTATATTTTTCCACAAGCAATCTTAGTGCAAAGATAGCATCCATTGTTTACTTACCTGGCATGAATCCAAACTGATTGTCACTCAACTTCACTTCTCTTTGTAGTCTTTTATAAATAATTTTCTCCCAGATCTTCTCGTGTGGCTCATGAGTTTAATGCCATGATAGCCACCACAGTCTTGTATGGCTCTGTGATGGAGTGCACCAGGCCTTTGAGGCCCCCTACTGGAAGTTCCACTGCTCTGCTGCACCCCACCCCGTGAAACAGTTTGTGGTGATTAAAAGAGCAGCATTTTGGGAAGCAGTGAGATCTGATCCTCCAGCAGCCGGAAGAACTAGGGACCAGCAACAACCAATCGAGACCCAGCAGGCCTCAAGGCTTGCTGTCTGCAGATCAGTAACAGAGTTCAAAAAGAACTAGATAAGTTCATGGAGGCTAGGTCCATCAATGGCTATTAGCCAGGACGGGCAGGAATGGTGTCCCTAGCCTCTGTTTGCCAAAAGCTGGGAATGGGCGACAGGGGATGGATCACTTGATTTCCTGTTCTGTTCATTCCCTTTGGGGCACCTGGTATTGGCCACTGTCAGAAGACAGACTACTGGGCTAGATGGACCTTTGGTCTGACCCAGTGTGGCTGCTCTTATGTTAGGAGCCAGAGGAATGAGGAGGGATGTTCCTAAGGCTGCATCCAGAGGAGCCAGACCAGGACAGATTACTGGCCACAGTCAGTGGCAGGGTCTAAGAAAGAACCCTGCAGATTCAATCCCAGTGATAGAATTTAACCCAGAATGGATAAGAAACTTTTGTTTGTAATTGGCCCTGAAGGGAAAGAAAATTGATTCTATTTAAGTTCCTTATACACCAGAAGTGGGTTTGGACTGTGTGACCCTGCTGGAGAGCCAAGTCACAGAAGACCCACAGAGGCAGGCTGATAGCCAGCAGTGTGTGCTGGTAGCCAAAGAGAATGGCAGCCACCACAAGAGGTAAGTGCAACCCACCACAATCTCTCTCTCTTAAATATTGGTACTAATGTGCTCCTTCTCCAGGCATCTTCTCAGTCCTCAGGATGAAATTAAACAGTTGTATCAATATGTTCACACCTCCTTGTCTCAGGCACTTCCATACTTCTGCTCATATGTCAGACCCCAAGAACCTCAGAAGAACATTGTCTGCTATAGTGATAGTCCATAGCAACCAGAAGAGAGAACATATCTTCTGTGGGTGAACATGAGGGCTCCCAGGGCATTTTTCATAAGACTTGGAGTACGCCCTAGTGTCCCTAGACAAAAGTTTTCCTTTCCACTTGAGAGCCTCTGGCTACTGCCCTCCCAGTCCATATCTGACTGCAATCCAGTGATGCTGTATGTACACTGTACAGTTTGTAAAGCGCTTTGGGATCTTGTGGAATAAATGGTGCTGATACATTGTTACCAAGGGATAAGGAGGGAGTTGAGTTTATTCTGCTGGCTTTTCATTCTTGGCTTTTACAATGGATGTAACAAACAAGAACACACAGATGCCAACTCCATAGGTGCTCCTGGGCTCAAGCACCCACTGAAAAAAAAAAACAGGGGGTGTTCATTACCCATGAGTCACAGTCATAGGTGGCACATGACTCTTGCATTTGAGGAGGTTGAGTGGGAGCACCAGAAGCTTCTTATAATTGGGGGGGTGGGGTGGGGCACTGGCACCCAAACTGTGCCCCACCCCCTGATATACCCCATGGCTCTGCTCCCACTCGACCCCCTCCCTGAGCCCCCCACCCACTCCTCTCTACCCCTCTCCTGAGTCCCCCCACCCGCTAAGATAACATTGTAGACATATTCAATAAATAGAATATGAAAGTATAAAAATACGCTGAAAATAACCTCTCCCCCAAAAAACATGCACATCTCTTCAAAAGCACGCACTGACAAAAGACAAAAAACCTGTGCAAGAACAATTGAAATACAAAATCTTTGCTGGAAAACCTCATCACTCCTGTAAAACTGAGCCAGAAATGTACAATGTCCACTGTCAGAGAGAGAGCAACCACATCATTTAAGATATTTATAGTCATCAACACATTTGAAGAGCTGTTAGCCACATCTGCTTCTTCCAGCACTACGCATAGTTTTCTCTACTGTGATAGGCTTGCAATTTTAAGACCATTTTCAGCAGCTGTCATGTTGCAAGGTTTGGTGCTTTGTGAGCAATTCACACCAGTGGCTTCTGATTGTCTTGTCTCCCTGTCTGTAAAGTGTTAGCAGAACTTCTGGTAGCTGGCTGTTATAATGAGGGTTTTGAGTTCACCCAGCAGATTGATGTGAGCTCCAGGGAAAGAATCTCAGGATATAGCTTCATTCAGACCAGTGCTCACCAATGTGGCGGGGGGGTGGCTTTACTAGCTCAAAGGAAAGAGAACATTGGGAGTTGGGAGAAAGTTCCACAAGCTCAGGTCTGCCCTTCACCACTTGTGAGTGTGGATAATGCAGGGAGAAGCTCCTTGTGTCCTTCTTTCCCCCACATGAGCTCCTAAATCAGGTGGCCACAGGAGCAGCACACATTGACAGGGCTGCAGAATCAAGCACTCACCTAAGCTTCAACATGTGTCTAGACTCATTGAGTCACTAATGGAAAGCCCCCACCCCCAGCCCATAGTTTTCTGCTGCAATGGAGCTACAAAACAAGTGAAGGGGGATGGGTGGAATGGTCAAGATGGATGGGCATATCAAGTGGGATTCCGCAGGGATCTGTTCTGGTTCTAGTCAATGTCTTCATAAATGAGTTGGATAATGGCCTAGAGAGTACACAAAGTTTGTAGATGAAACCAAGCTAGGAGGAGTTACAAGTGCTTTGGAGGACAGGATTAGAATTAAAAAATAATCTGGACAAACTGAAGAAATGGTGTGAAATAAACAGAATGAAATTCGATAAGAAATTCAAAGGACTACACTTAGGAAGGAACGATCAACTGACAAATCCAAAATGGGAAATGGCTGCCTAAGAAGGAGTATTGTGAAAAAGAATCTGGGGGTTATAATGGATCACAAACTAAATGAGAGTCAACAAAGGTCATACTGTCACAAAAAAAGTGACCACATCCCAGAACGCTGTTAACAGGAGTGTTGTAAGACAGACAAGTAGTAATTCTCCCACTATACTCAGCACTGATAAGGCTTCAGTGGGAGCACTGTTTTCAGTTCTGGGTGCCATACTTCAGGAAAGATGTGGACAAACTGAAAACAGTCCAGAGGAGAGACTGGGGGAAAAAAAAAGTTGGCTTGTTTCATATGGAGTAGAAAAAATTGAGAGGGGACATGATAACTCTTCACGTACATAAGAGGTTGTTATAAAAGAGGGTGACGAATTGTTCTTTTTGTCCACTGAGCACAGAACAAGAAGAAATGGGCTTAAATTGCAGCAAGGGAGGTTTAGGTTGGACATTAGGAAAAACTTCCTAGCAGTAAGGGTGGTTAAGCACTGGAACAAATTACCTAGGGAGCTTGTGGAATCTCCGTCACTGGAGATTTTTAAGAACAGGTTAGACAAACAACTATCAGAGATGGTCTGCATAATACTTGGTCTTGCCTCAGTGCAGGGGACTGGACTAGTTGACCTATTGATTTCACACCAGTTCTACATTTCTGTGAGTCTGTGAAAAGCAGAGACAGGGTCAGAGAAAAGGGGAGAAACAAAGGTAAAGAGAACAAGAAATGATAAGCAGAAAAGAACATAGAGAGCAAATGCACAGGGAAGAAGCTAGCAGTAGCTGGGCTGGGTAACTGGAGCAGAGCTAGGACTGAGGATATCCATCTGCCAAAGCATCATAAGGGGAGACTCCACGAGCAAAAGGTTAGGAACCATCAATTTAAACTGAAAGCTCTTCAGGGCAGCTACTTTTTATTTACCTATACAGCATCCAAAGTACACATTAGGAAAATAATAATGGAACACTGGCATCTAGACCCCTGTAAACGGGTCAGGACTCACCACCCAGCACCTCCTGCTGGTAACTCTGGGAATTAGCTTGACTCCAGTGGAGCGCCCCCTCCTAGTGGTGTCCCATCCGTTTTTCTGCCCTCCATTGGCGTCTCTGGACCCACGTTGCTCCCTGCTCGGCGGTGTCCACTTCGAGGCCACTGCCCTCCGGCAATGCCCCTTAGTCCATCTGCACCCCCTTCCGGGGATCGATCGTCAGCAGTCCTCCAGTCCAGCCTTCATGTGCAACCACTCGCCCTCAGAGTCTAATCCCTATTGGCAGGGATCTGGCTTGGTCTACAATGGTCACTCCCTACAGCCAATGGCTGGATGTACTGCAAGGAGAAGTGGGGGGGGTGCAGACCCAGGCCCGCCTTCTACTCTAGGTCCCAACCCAGGGACCCTCTGGCATCAGCCTCGCTGTCCTTCTCCTTGTCCCCTCCTCAATCTGTTTCCCTGAGCCGCTTCCCCTACGGCCCCTTGCACCCGCTAGGCCCTTCCCCTCAGGGCCTGCAGCCTGGCAGCTAGGGGCTAGAGCCTTCTAGCCTCTCCGAGCCTACCCAGCACTGCACTGTCCACAGTGCTAGTCTCCCCTTTAGAGACTGACCTTCTCCCTTCAAAGGTCTGGGACAGACTGACTACTTCGGCTCTGGGCAGCCTTTATATACATCTAAGCCCGGCCCTGATTGGCTGTCTACAATCTAGGCCCTGACTGGTTCCCCATAAGCCCTTTTCTAATTGGCTCCCTGTCTGCACAGGCCTCCTGGCCTGCCACAGCCCACTCTCACAGGGAGTGGGGCAGTGCGCCCCACTACAACCCCAAATTGTAAGGACTCCTGCACCCAGTCAGAAACAGCTGCAGCAGGCAAGGAGTGGTAGGTAAAAAGCAGTAAGTGCTTTGCCTCACAGATGACTGCTGTTGCCTATCACCTGCTGCTAGAATACCAGAATTTAGCACCAGTCAGGGAAGGAGAAGAGGCATAGCCTGTACAACTCCTTCCCCTGTTCTGATCCACTCATATGAGGTCACTTTCTTCCCTCCTCATCCTATCCCCCATGAGAATAGCTTTCAGCCCATTGTTGCTGGCTAGCTGTCTTCCACAGACAACAAGGACAGGAGAGGCACCATGAATGCAGTTCTCTTCCCCCAGTGATTCATGTTCTATCAGTATCCCATCATGCTGTGCAAGTGACCTGAGAGAGAGGTGACAGCAAAGAGCAACCCTAGCCTGCACAGCACCTCAACCAAGAGGGCTTGCTGAATGCAGTGTTGGCTACCTTGATGAAGTGAGGGCAGAGGGTGAGTGCAACAGCTACCTGACAACTCAGAAGGGAGAGGATCAATTTCCCCCAGCTTCTGAGACAAGGGCAAGACTGCTGATGGCAAACAGTAAGTGTAAATGTGTTCCCTGTGGTGCTGGCTGACCAGAGATGAGCGCAATTAGGCCGGTACCAGTTGGCTCCAGAAAACAGAACAGTGTATAGCCTAAGGTGGGCCATATGGGTGGGAGAGAGGCAGTCTGTATAGCAGAGGAGGACAAGTCTGTCAGGGAGCAGGAGGGCAACATGTGCAGCTAAGCTTTGCGGGGGGAGGGGAGCAGAGCAAGTTTGGGGGATGTTCTGAGTGGATCCTGAAATTTTGGCTCTGCTACCTAGTCATCTTTAATCCACCATTGCCCTCCGCTTCAGGGACTAGAGCTCTGTGCTTTAGAGGCAGATCAGCAAGTCTCTTTAAGGGGAACCCCTGCCTGTTGGAGATAAGTTATGCTGGAGACTAACTTAGAAACACCAGGAGCCAGCTGCAGTGTAAGGCTGACCAGTGTACAGCATCACACTCCAGTGGATGTACATATAATTCCCCTGGGCCTGCACTAGTTATACCAAGATACCCACACTATCTTCCTTACACTTGGGGCTATGGATCCAGTGAACAGGCCCTCATTTGATGGCAGGCCAACTCTCCCATCATGCAAGAGCATTAGATTTAAAAAAAGAGCTGTATTTCATGTATGTGTATACCTCGGTATGTGGGCATCATGAATCAGATTGGTTGGTATTGTGAGAACTTTTCTGTGAAGATCCCAGAACTCTATAGGAGAAGCCTTAAAATATACTATCAAGCCCAGAATGGCCAAGAGGCACCTGCTCTAGTGCACAAAGCCTAGAAAAGGAAACATGGCTGTAGTAGGACTGCTGCTTACTGAGCTTCCATTCTGGTCAGGGGTGTCTCTGCAGGCTCCCATCCTTTGTTTTTCCTCTGTTCAGGGCTTTCTCCAGTTAACAGTGCCCTGCATGGGGCTAGTTTAATATCACAACCAGTTTACAACAATCTACAGCCTCAAACTAAAATCCATTCTAGCAACACAAAGAAAAGTCTATACTTGCTCTGGGCTGTTCTCAGCTTCAGGGCCCATCTTCCACCCTAGTCCAATCTCTCAACCAGTCCTCCCTCACTGGGGCTCTGATATCCAGTCCCAAAGACAGGCAGGTTTTTCTGCCCCTCAGAAGCCTGCTGCTCACTTGGGTAACCCTCCAAACTCTCTGCAATCATGATTCTACCAGAATTCTTTTTTCTCACTGAGTTTTCCCCTTTTGCTGCAGCCACCTCTGCTCTTCATGGGGAATTGCTTGATTCCCCTCAGGTGGGGTTCATTCTGTAATCAGGTCTGACTCAGCCCCAGGCTCACCAGCCCACAGGAGAAGCCACCCTGCTACAGTAGTGCAGAGACAATAGAATCATACATTATTTGGGTTGGAAGGGACCTCAAGAGATCATCTAGTCCAACCTGCTGCTCAAAGGACCAATCCCCAAATGGCCCCCTCAAGGATTGAACTCACAACCCTTGGTTTAGCAGGCTAATGCTCAAACCACTGAGCTCTCCCTCCCCCCAGTGCAAAGGTCCTCCAGAATAACCTGTTGAGGTGTGGATGCTTGTATATGATGAATTAAAATGAGCTCTTCGGACTTTTTGAACAGTTGCCTCTTTATCAAATGTCTGAATTGTGTGTGATTGTTACACTGTGTATTGTTATGGCTCGCTTCTGAGGAGACACTGCTGTATGTTGCTGCAACTGCCGAACAGCCAAAAAGATATAAATTTGGATCACTGAGAGGTATTAGCAGAACTTTTGAACTATGCTTGCTTCTGGCAAGCCACTTTTAATAACACAGTTACCTACATTATAGCTCTGTTTAAATTGTGCTGTAACTTTAAATGATGGTGCCTTCTCTGATCTCTGCATGAGAGAGCCACTGAGGTTTAACAAAGGTCTCCCAACTGTTTTGAAACTCTCACCCATAATCTCCAGACTCATTATCCTAATGCTTATCAGTTTACTCAACTAAGAGACAGAGAGGGGTCACTAACCAAAACTCTGTGTCCCCCAGCCAGTTCTGTCTAGAAATCCTCCAGCAGAATTAGGTACTATCAGCATGAGGTAGCTTGGCCAACGGTACAGCTGATCAGAAAAATAGATTCTTTTCCATTAAAAATTTCAACTTTTCAGCCAAAGTGAGTGAGTGTGTGCATGTGTATATGTGTGTGTAGCTGGGGGGAGATAGTGTTTGTCTTGCTTTTGAATAAGTTGAAATTTTCCACTGAAAATTTCATTAATTCAAAAGTTCAGTTTTCTATTGAAAAACTGTTTTGATGGAAAAATTTTAACCAGCAGTAGCCAACAATCCAAATGTGTCCCCCTGCCACCATCCTGGAAATATAGCAATATCTTAACTGCCCCTCACTCAAAACTGCCATTTTCTCTGTGCTCAGAAGATCTCAAAGTCACAGCTCCTACTGGTACAGTATCCTGGACCCTCACAGTGCTCTGTGCAGCACCACTGATCTGAGGAGTACTTGCTGCTGGTTGGCAGAGGCTGAGCAAAGGAATGATACTGTGATCTCCTTGGGGCAGAGATGAAAGAAGACTGTGTTGGTGTGACATGTCACCTTAACTCTTGGTTTGCCAACGGTTGAGCTTTGAGAATCAAACCCTCCCATGCTAGAAGGGCACTGGGAGCACAGGGCTATAGAGAGTCTATAGCCTTAACTGCATGGTAGAGGTTTTTTGCATGTAAATATCTAGACCTATCTGGGACCCCACTTTTTGTCAGTATTGGCCATATAAATAACATATAGCTATTCCATAGAAACAGGAATCACACTGAGTGTAGCTTAACTGAGGAATACGTTCTGTTTCTTCCAAGCCATCCTGGAAACATACACTCAACTCTTTCTTCCAGTACAGAAGTACCGCATGGTCTCCTATTAGCTATGGCCCTGCTGTGATCAAGGGTTGTGCATTTTACTGAACGGATTATATATAGCCTGGGGATTGTAGGTTGCAACAACTTGTCTTGTAGCTGCTGTATATGAAAAGACTTATTCCTTGTATGTTGTATAGAATATAGAAACTCAAGAGAGTTCAAAGAGATTTTAGCTTCTTAAGTAAAGTGCATCTCTCTGTGGGTAGAATCCTTACTTTCTCTTCCAATGCCTGGCAAAGTTTAAAATATGAGAGTTCTCCTTAGTCTCTTTATTTAATTGCTACTTATATATTCACCACTAGATGGAAGTATAGCTACATCATACTACAGAAATAGCATCGTGTTCCTGTGTGTAACTGTACAGAGTGCTGTCTGCTGAATAACAGTCCTAAAAACACCTCAGCGGAGCTTGAGTCATTTTAGTGGAACCCAAACCACAGCATCACAGAGTGTTCTTCCTACCCAACATGCCTGATGAAACACACATGCTGTAGGCTGCCTCTGCAAAGTGAGGATGCCCTTTGAGCACCAGCTTCTATCAGCCATAAACAAACACTTTATTATGTCAACAACTCAGATGGAGCATTTAATGTCAGGTTAACATTGGTTCCCTGTGACAAAAGGAATTACAGAGTATACATAAAAAGAACAGCCCTTCAGAGCTGATAAATAACTAGGATAATTCTCAGTGATAAATAGGGAGATAGACATATGACTTATGTATTTTATTCATTTATAGGATAATTCTCTGCCTTTACATTCCATGCAGCACACACAACTATTACAACATGGCATAGGTCAGAAATGCTTATCAAACACTAGCATCAGGGCAGCTACTCATGGACTTTGAAACAAAGATATCAAGAGGCATCATGCTCACGAGTGTGCCAACAGATATAAACATCACGGTTTTCCACGTAGATTTGATAGCAAACATTGTGTCTAAAAGGAGCTCTCTATTCCCCCCAAAGCAGATTTATAGAATTATGTCTGCAAAAAAGCCATCTGTTTTTAAAAGCATACAGTCAAGATAAAATACTGCATTTAAAAATCCTACAATTACTAAAACTGAAGAAATTTAAAAAATAATTTGCACATTTATGGTCTCTCCTTATAGAACATTCTATTTAACCTTTAGTCTTGAAATCTTTAGTCATTTTCAAGTTCTCATGCACTATCCCACTGATGCTGTGCTTAGAGTTACAGTTATTACTTAGCTATTTCCGGTAATACCCACAGTGTGCTAGTTTTTCAAACAGAGAAGGGGGTGTGACCTCTGCTCTGAGAAGCCCACAATGTACACATGGGGGATGTTCAATTGCTCCCCAAAGAAGTTGTAACTGAAATGTAAAAAGACTTATATTGTTCCCTCTTCCTACACACATACAGACACAATTTTGGGCCTAGACTAACAAACAAGTATCTAGGAGCTAATCCCTAGAGGGCCCCTCTTTCCAATTCTCCAAACTGACCTGCAGTATAAATCCAATTGGAATCCATCCTAAAGCTATAAAAGCTGCAAAACCCTGTTTACAGAATTCTACCTCCCACTGCTGGGGATTAGATAAGAGCTTCTAGCACCCTTAAAGCAACCCAGAGAGAGTAGGTGGTAGAACAGAACATGGTAGAAGACAATGCAAATGAAATAATGGCCACAGGAGAGCAGCACTGTGGAATCTTTCTTTAAAGAGGGAGTGTAGCAGGTTGAGGCAATGAGTACTAGAAGATCTCTCTGGATAGGTCCAGAAAGAAGACATGGAAAGAAATCTCTTCCTGCCTTTTAAATGCTCTACACTGAGAAATCCATCCTCAATTATAGTGGAGACAAAACACACAAAACTGACACAAGAGACTACAGAATTTTACTTCTAATGCTGATGAGTGTGAGAGTCCCTCTGTCTGACAAGGGGGTGTTGATGCGTTAACCAGTAGTGTAGGAAACAATAAATAATCCTGCAGAGCTGGCGTCCAGGTGCTCAGACATTAAGCCGCTGAAAATCCTTCTTCGGGAATAGTGTTCCATGAAACACTGAAATGCAGTCCTGTGCAATACAATGAATTTGCTATTACAACTTTAGACAAGTTTAGTCTGTTAACTTTTACTCTGCTGTTTAGAGGAATCTGCCCAAGGACCAGAAACCATAACTTCATCACATATGCCCTAAGAAATAAAAACAACTAGCTGTCCATTAATGAGTCAAGTGCTATGTCCACATTAACGAGGCATAAGCTTGTCCAAATACAGACCAGCATCAGTCCCCAAAAGCCATCCCAGAGTTCATGCTGAAGGATCATCACGGCCCTAAGACGGCCATCTCATTTTTAAATTAACTAAATGGGTTCACACTCAATATTTGTTTGCACAATGACTCAGGTCACATTACCACATATCAGGGCTGCCTGCGAATCCCCAGGGGCTTATGACCACATATAACAGGCAGCACTTAGAGCCCACAAGTCAAATCAGCTCTGAAGCCACGCGGCCTGCTTCATACAAGAAGTCAGAAAACCACAGATGTCACTGTTACTGCCAGCAGAAGACCAAGCTTGGAGCAGTGGCACCTTGTGCCAACCCCATGAAAGCACAGCATTACTACTAGCAGGATTCACTCTGCCTTCCTGGATGGGGACTCTAGTCCATTAACCTCTATGGTATGGCAGTGATGGGAGATGAAGGATTCTACAAAACAGCAGTTTTCTCAAGAAAAAGGAAAACAGGGTCATTCTGAAAATCTGTGTGGCTCTACTATGATCTTAGAGGATGGAAGATCACAGGATCTCTCTCCAGAGAGAATGTATACATCTTTTCCTACCTTTTAAGAAAGGGGCAGCCAGAGTATCACGATCAGTGCCCATGTCTTTTCCAGCCAGGAATCCATCCTTGGAGATTTGCTGCCTTGGGAGATAGCCTCTGGACTCCTTGTGGTGTTCAAAGAACTCATAAGGTTTAATTCTTCTGCTACAAGCATGAACAAAGTGCAGGTAAGTAAAAACATTTGGCAGAACTGTCTCTCTGTAAACTCAAACCACAGCGGCTTTCTTAAGCCACAGAGAAGGCAGCTAAAGAAAAAAAAAATGAAAAGTGAGTTGAAACATTTTAGAGAAAGCTCCAGGCAGCATGAAAGGGAAAACACGGTGAATGGGAATATACTTTTGATGCATTGTTAACAATTAGGCTGGGTGAACAGCTTGGAAAGAACATGAACCTGCTCCTCCCAGTCAGAGTAGCACAGATGGGACTCTGGCAGGCTCCAATGTAACACCACGCTGGGGTGTTACGATGCTGCACTGCATTGTGAAGATGATGCATAAGAACTGGTGAGGTGACTCCAGCGTGATCGAGTTCAGGTTTGGTCACCGCTTTTAGCAACTGTGGTCCACAGCTCACTCATGATGTGTACAGGTGGGGGTTAGGTGATGGGGAGAGCAAAAGCAAGCATAAAATAATAGTGTGGTTGCAAGGCAAATCATTTCTTTGTGTAAGTGAAAAGAAGTGGGGCCAACTGATGATGGCAGGTCTGGGGAGCTGGAATCAGAGTCTGGAACACAGGAGAGTGACGCTCAAGTGGAAAGAGAGTCATTTAGAGGCAGAATAGCATGTTATTTTATTTGTGGACAAGGCGGTGGAACAGAGAATGTCTGGACTAGGGAACTGCTTAGATTCACAGAGGCAATAGCTTTGGCACTGCCAAAATGCACAGCAAGTGACCAAGCATGGGCACAATGTCAAACACACACATGCTCCACATCTGTCTGGCCCTCCTCCCTCAAGCTGCAGCATAAGAGTCCACATATGGTATTGCCTGTACTCAAGGGTATATCCCACTGGCTACTGCTCATGATATGAATGATTCCTCCAGGCCTGTGCTTCTGCATGCTCCCCTTTCTCTGACTTCCCTGCTGGCTTATTAGCTGGGCAAACCTGCCCTGAACTTCTGGAGAATTTCCCAAACGGCACTTGCTCGACAGCTGGGTTTTCAGCCACTCTCCTCTGTCAGGCTCAGGAGCACTCTGTATCCAGCACAGGGATGTATTGATCTCCCAGTTTTGTGTTAGGAGTGACTTTACCCCTAGGAGATACTGGCAGGGACTTGAGAAGGTTCAGGGGAAGGGATGATCCTTTCCTTTAGTGCACTGAGCAGGGGTCATTTGGTAGCTCAGATGAGAACAGATTGCATGATCAACCAAGAGGATTCAGGGGGGAGGTGGCAGGGACCCTGGTGTTTCTCAGCCCTTCCTGTTCTTTCTCTATGCAATACTTTTTGCTTATTCAAGTGAAACGGAAAAGTATTTCAGCTCTGTGAGAAGTAGCTCAGCAGTGCTGGCCCTGACCTTGTGAGCCCCATCTCTGTAAGCACCGACCATCACAAAATCTACATTCACCTCAAGGCACCTATGGGCGATCCTCACCCACAGCACTAATGATTCCACGCTCATATACACCCAGTCATCAATTTAAAGCATTTCTTTGCCACATGTTAATTTATCAGGTTCTGTGGTTAAAAATAGGAGCAAGTACTAGGCGAGCCAGTGTGGGAGTGAACTTTGCCTCTGAGTTAAAGACTGGCAGCACCTCACTCTAACACTCTTCTCATCATGCCCTTGTTCTCCCCCTATAATTACCTACAAAAACTGGTTTGGTACCCAAAATGCAAAGCATGCTGGAGACAGCTCCTACCCCAGCCAATCTCAAATTCAAGAACACCTCAATTATCACATTCCTGTTGCACATCCAGTGAGCCAAACTGGAGAGACAATTAAAAAGCCTTCAACTGATTCCAAGTGTCACAATATGGCAATGCTATATCATGAGGTGACATTAGTGTGTGATATCATTGCATCAGGATGAGATAATGCAATTCATTGACATTTTTTTTTAATCATACAAAGACAAATGTAAAGGACAAGAATGTGTTGCATTTGCCCCTCTTACCTCTAGCACCTCCCTTCCCAAACAAACCTTAAAGCTACCACTGCTTACCTGTTACTTTCACTCGGATGTAGTGACCGATAGCAGTCTGGTTATTTGCACTGGCTCTGCACTGGTAACTACCGCTGTCTGAAAGGCTGATATTATGAATCTGCAGGAGCAGAGACAAGCTGACCCTTGCTTGAGGATTTAAGCTCTTTGTTGATAGCAAGTGTTCCAGCTCTTTGCCAACCCTAGCGCAGCTGTTCTGATTTTCCACCAGTTTACACCAGTAGGCCTTCAGATCTGAAGACTGTTTCTGTTCATGCCACATTGTGCAATTCAAGGTGAGGGGATCTCCTTCTTTAAGGATAAGGATGGTTGATGGGTAAATGATTTCAAGCATGTCACATCCTGGGGAGCAAGAGAGCAGACCCATTAACTGGAGAGGCTATTGTATGAGCATTAACCTGCCTAGTATCTTTCAGGTCACTTGTAAACTCTTGGGGCAGAGATTGTCTCATACTCTGCATGTACAGTGCTTAGCACAAGGAGGCCCTGACCTCGGTTAATGGCTCCAGGTGCTGTTGTAATACAAACAATTAATAATTTGGCTTTTCTCATAACCTCAGTGTTTCTTGGCAGCCCTTCTGCGGAACTGTGTGAGGAGGGATATCACGGTATCCCCCACCTATCTTCTACACAGTCTAGGGCATGCAGGTTGGCCAAATATTTTCTGCCAAGGAGAGCATCAACAGAAAATCGGGTTTGATAAATGTCAGCGTTTCTCAAAAAAAGTTTACTTTCATTAGAAAACCTAAAAGCCCGACGTTTTCAATGTTCAGTAGTTTGATTGAAAACTTTTGTTTGTTTGTTTTTTTCAAAAGAACAATCACAATACTTCACTGGAAAATGAAACCTTTTTCTAGCCAGCTCTAGATATTCCTCCTTCTGAGGTCAGAGTTCAGCTTATTTCTCAGGTTATGTCCACACTGCAAGTGAAAGGTGTGATTGTAGAATGGATAGGCAAACCCACCTTAACTTTAATCTAGCCAACATGGGTAACAATAGCAGTGTAGATGTGGGGACACAGCTTCAGCAGAGGCTAGCAACCCAGGGTCCCTGGAGGGCTTATACTCTCCTTGCTGGCTAGTGCTTAAGCCTGTGCCCCCCATGCCTACCCTGCTATCATAGATTAAAGCTAGCACGGGTATAGAGCTACAATCACACCTTTCACTTGCCATGGACACACACCCTCAGTCACTGTACCAGTGAGCTAAATTTACCAACGGAGAAGACATGAGGAGACAAACATGATTCAGAGTCTGTCTAGGAAGGGTACTGAGATACACTCCTCCTTTCCCATTCCCCAGACAGCTTCTCTCTTCAGTATAGAAAACTAACTTCTAGACTGGTCTTGAAAAATGACGGCAACATGCTATGTCTTGCCTGGCTTGGTCTTACCTGTAGAGCCATAGCGGATACAAAATTTGTATCCGCATCCAAGCCGTGATCTGCAAACATGGTCCATGGATATCCTCAGATTTGCAGGGCTCTACTTACCTGCAGCTTTTATTCCGAATGCTGCCCACAGGAGAGCCACAATAAGGCTGCTTCTTCCACGCCCCATCAGCCAACCCCTGATCCTCCTCATTTTCTGGAATACCGTCAGATTGAAATCTCAGACAATTATCAGCAGACCCCTTTCCTCTCATAGCAAAAAAAGAGCATTAGAAGCCTCTTCTGCCTCTTATGAGCTGCCAGGAAAGTACAAGCCTTCCCACACTAGTTACATGCGCACTGGTTAAAGCACCCTGCCACTTACCCTCACTTGAAGAGACACCACAGTGCAGAAATCTTCTTAAAGAGACAGAAGACCATTAACACTCACACATGCATGCAGAAAATCACACCTCCCTAGAACGGAGCAAAATAATCAGTGGTTTTAATGACCTTTAAGAAATTCTCAAGTATTCAACCATATTCTCTGTAGCTTCTCTTCCTTTTCAGCATGGCTTGGTACCAGCCATTTTTATCAAATTACTTATATAGCTTGTTGAAAAGGAGCTGTGAACCCCCAGCAAAATGTCTTTAGAAATAAAAAAATCCCAGTTTACTCCATCTCATTCATTATCATTTAGGATAGAAGGCAGACTTCCTTTTTCCACATTTATGAACTTCAACGTCCTGAGTATGAAATTTTGACTTAAGTGCTATTGTTTTCATATTCTGGGGGCTTCAGGGAGTGAGGGAGGAAGAAAGAGAACTAAAAATGATTAGAGCTGTCAAGCGATTAAAAAAATTAATGGCTATTAATTGCATGATTAATCACACTTTTAAACAATAATAGAATGCAATTTATTTAAATATTTTCATTATTTTAAATATTTTCAAATATACTGATTTCAATTACTACAGAATACAAGGTGTACAGGACTCACTTTATATTTTTAATTACAAATATTTGTACTGTAAAAAACGAAATAAATAGTATTTTTCAATTCACCTAATACAAATGAATCTCTTTATCATAAAAGTTGAACCTACAAATGTAGAATTATCTACAATAAATAACTGCATTAAAAAATAAACAATGTAAAATTTTAGAGCCTGCAAGTCCACTCAGTCCTACTTCTTGTTCAGCCAATCGCTAAGACAAGTTTGTTTACATTTGCAGGAGAGAATGCTGCCCACTTCTTACTTACAATGTCACCTGAAAGTGAGAACAGGTGTTGGCATGACACTGTTGTAGCCAGTGTCGCAAGATATTTACGTGCCAGGTGCGCTAAAGATTCATATGTCCCTTCATATTTCAACCATCATTCCAGAGGACATGCGTCCATGCTCATGACGGGTTCTGATCAATAACAATCTAAAGTAGTGCAGACAGACACATTTTCATTTTCATCATCTGACTCAGATGCCACAAGCAGAAGGTTGATTTTTTTTGGTGGTTCAGGTTCTGTAGTTTCTGCATCAGAGTGTTGCTCTTTTAAGACTTCTGAAAGCATGCTCCACACCTCGTCCCTCTCAGATTTTGGACAGTACTTCAGATTCTTAAACCTTGTGTTGGTTAGAAATTTCACACTGATTCCTTCTTTGTGTTTTGTGAAATCTTCAGTGAAAGTGTTCTTAAAATGAACTAGATGTGCTGCGTCATCATCTGAGACTGCTATAACAAGAAATGTACAGCAGAATGCGGGTAAAACAGAGTAGGGGACATACAATTCTCCCCCAGTGAGTTCAGTCACAAAAAAATAATGCATTAATTAAATTTAACAATCATCATCAGCATAGAAGCATGTCCTCTGGAATGGTGGCTGAAGCATGAAGGGGCATACGATTGTTCAGTGTATCTGGCCCGTAAATACCTTGCAATGCCAGCTACAAAAGTGCCAGGCAAATGCCTGTTTTCACTCTCCGGTGACATTGTAAATAAAAAGAGGGCAGCATTATCTCCTGTAAATGTAAACAAACTTGTTTGTCTTAGCGATTGACTGAACAAGAAGTAGGACTGAGTGGACTTGTAAATCTTCAGAGCCTACATTGTTTTGTTTTTGAGTGCAGTTATGTAACAAAAAAAAATCTACATTTGTAAGTTGCACTTTCAAGACAAAGAGATTGCACTACAGTACTTGTATGCAGTGAATTGAAAAATATTATTTCTTTGGTTTATTATTTCTCAGTGCAAATATCTGTAATAAAAAGTAATATGTACTTTGATTTCACTTACAATATAGAATACTATATGAAAATTTAGAAAAACATTCAAAATATTTCATAAATTTCAATTGTATTCTATTGTTTAACAGTGCAATTAAAACTGCGATTAATCAGAATTAATTTTTTTTAATTGTGATTAATTTTTTTGAGTTAATCATGAGAGTTAACTGCAATTAATCGACAGCCCTAAAAATTGTATGTACCAAATATAGGGTACCCATTTGCATCAGCCTAATGTTGAGGGATACTAGGCCTCTGATCCCTAATACAGAACATATGCTTCTCTTCTAGCTAGGAAAATATAGATGTCTTTTTAAAAGATTCTATCGCCTACTACAGAAAAAAGACAAGGGTTTAAATAATATAGAAAAAGTTTTCTGAATCTAAAACCTAGTTAGAGAAATGTGTGAAATCTTGAACTCTGAGTTCACTCATCTCTTCTGATTAGCAACACCCTCTTCTAGAAGCAAGGATGAGCACATCTCAAGAAGTTCTGAGGTTTGGTATGGAAAAGTATCCAGAAGTGGAGATTTCCCTCCCCCTAACAGGCTCGAAAAGCCATATACAAGAACAAAACCAGGCTGGGAAACTTGGCTTTCATAAGTATGCTAGAACTAATAATTTCCAGTTGAGCTAGAAACATGGCAAGAACAGCTCCTCTCTCAGTATATTTCAGCTCTTCTGCTCTTGATTAGAACCAGGGTGAACAGAGAGGTGTGAAAATGACAATCATGTATCCAAAGCCCAGAGAAGTTTCCATGATGCAAAGGTTTGGGGTAATTCCTACATTACCCAAACCACCTCGCATATCCCTAACTAATTCTAATGGTCCCAACTCAGTAACGATGCACTCCTTGCAAGGGCCATCATTGTCTTTGTGTGTCAGAGGTTCTTTTTTTTTGTTTTTTTTACTGTAGATGCTAAGTAGTAGAGTAATTCCAATCTCATCTTCTTCACTAAGAATTGGCTCAGTGCAGTTTAAACTGTCTGATGGCCCAGGTAACATTTTACAAATATTAAATTAATTTTAGTTACAGAGCATAAAAAGAGAGTTGCTCTTTCAATAGCTTTTTAAAAGGTGGTGGTGAATGTGTATGTGTGGGGAGGTAGGGGGGTATCAGTAATTCACAAAGGCAATCAAGACCATAGACTGTATTAGCAGAGGGTAGGTCAGCCTCCCATACTCATTCAGAGTATGAGGGCTTGGCTACACTTGCAGGTGTGCAGTGCTGGGAGTTACAGCTGTCTTGGGAAAGCGCTGGAGTGTGGCCACACTGACAGCTACCAGCGCTGCAGTGTGGCCACATTTGCAGCGGTGTTGGGAGTGGTGCATTATGGGCAGCTATCGCACAGAGCACTTCGTCCCATTTTGGCACTGTGGGTTGTGGGAGGGTGCAGGTCATTCTGCTTCCTGTCCCAACGCCCTGTGATGCATTGCTTCACATCCCAGCAATCCCTGTTTTTAGGTAATAATTGGAGATATACCAATCTCCTAGAACTGGAAGGGACCTTGAAAGGTCATTGAGTCCAGCCCCCGCCTTCAGCTACAGGACTTTTTTGCCCCAGATCCCTAAGTGGCCCCTCAAGGATTGAACTCAAACCCTGAGTTTAGCAGGCCAATGCTTAACCACTGAGCTTCCCGCCCCCCTCCTTCCATGTTTGGCGCCATCTTGACTCTCTCAACACGTTTTCTGTGCAGCGCGATTTCTGTGGAAATGGAGGCCCGAACTTGCTGAGGGTATGCTGACGAGTCTCGCCAGCACATACATTTGGCAGTTGAGCTGTTCTTTCAGATCCAAAGTGATGAGGAGTCCAACGATGATAGCGAGTCGCCTGACGCTTATGACACGAAATTGCTTCCTGGCATTCATGAATGCTCAGCACCGTGGAACGCTGCTTTTGGGCTCGGGAAAAAAGCACTGAGTGGTGGGATCACATCGTCATGGAGTCTGGGATGCACGAGCATGGCTGCAGAACTTTGGATGAGAAAGCCACTTTCATGGGACTAGTGTGCTGAGCTCGCCCCACCCTGGCGGCGCAAGGACACAAGATTGAAAGCTGCCCTGCCGGTGAGAAGCGGGTGGCTTTATTGCATCTGGAAGCTGGCAATCCAGACACTACTGATCGTCGGAACCAGTTTGGAGTGGGAAAGTTGACTGTTGGAATTGTTTTGATGCAAGTTTGCAGGGCCATTATTGATTCTGCTAAGAAGAACCGTGACTCTGGGAACGTGCAGGACATTGTGGATGGCTTTGCAGAAATGGGTTCCCTACTGTGGAGAGCGATAGATGGGATGCATATTCCTATCCTGGCACCACCCATCTAGCTCCCAGTAGCGTTAATTGGAGGGGTATTTCTCTAGGTCTCCAGGCGCTTGTGGATCACCGTGGGCGTTTCATGACATTTACACAGGCTGGCCTGGAAGGTGCATGATGCACGCATCTTTCGGACACTGGTCTGTTCGGAAGCTGCAGGCAGGGACTTTTTTCCAGACTGAAGATCAAGATCACAGTAGGGGACGTCGAAATGCCCATTGTGATCCTTGGAGACCCCGCTTACCCCCGTTAATGCCTTGGCTCATGAAACCGTATACAGGAAGCTTGACAGGAGCAGCAAGGACCGGGTTCAACTACAGGCTGAGCCGGTGCCGAATGACTGTGGAGTGTGCTTTTGGCCGTTTAAAGGGCGCTGGCGATCTCTGTATGGGAAGCTAGACTTGGGGGAAAGCAGCATCCCTGCGGTTATATCCGCGTGCTGTACCCTCCATAATATTTGTGAAGGGAAGGGTGAAACATTCAGTCAGGCATGGACCTCTGAGGTTCAACGCCTGGAGGCTGAATTTGCACAGCCAGAGAGCAGGGCTACTAGAGAGGCCCAGCACAGGGCTTCAAGGATTAGGGATGCCTTGAGGGAGGAATTTGAGGCTGAAAACCAACAGTAATGTTTGGTGCCTTGCACGGGAGTGAAGTGCAGTGGTTACAATGTTAGTAGGAATCTGTTTTTCCTAAGCTGATTTGCAGTGCCTGTTTCTTTCCTGGGCTAAGGTATCTTTGACTTTCTGCAATAATAAAGACTGTTTTCAAAGCCAAGAATTCATTTATTGAAAAGAAAATAACTTTATTGACAGACACACAACATTTTGGGAACCTAAAAGGGCAGGGGGGTGGGGTGGGGAACTGTACAGTCACAGGTTGAATATGTCCTGTCTGGAGTGCTGTGCAATGACTGCTGCACTTCAGGATGCCTATACTGCATGGTGATGGGGGTTGAGTGCAGAGGGTAAGGGTCGTAGTTCTCAGGGCTGGTTGGGTGAACGTACAGGTGTTGGAGGCAGCTGGTGGTGGTAAGAACCTGGATGCTGGGGAAGGGGGTTTTGAGCTGACATTGGGGCACAAGGGAAAGAGCTTTGGGACGGGGGGGGGGCGGCGGTAGTGCTCTGCCTGCATGGCTACGAGCGCCTGGATAGAGTCCGCTTGGCGCGCCAGGATGCTTATCAGCTGCTTTGTGCTTTTCTTCCTGGCCGCTGCGTTTTTCTGGCGGATCCTGCTTTCCCTTTCCCTCCAGTCCTGCAGTTTTTGATTCTCTCTGGCAGAGTGATCCATAACTGCTTGCAGCAGTCTCTTTGCTTTTTCGTGCGCTTCTTCCGGAGGTTTTGGAGTCTTTGAGCTGTTGATAACACGGGCAGCTGAGAACTCAAGTTGCTTGTGGAAAGGCAAAAAAAGGCAACAGTTACAGAGGCAGCATTGTTGTTTATATCTCAGACAGTTATTCCCACACAGTGAAGGAGTTTACAGTCTTCACAATTTAGCATAATTTTCCCATACCAAAGAGAGCGCACATAACCCACAGGAGCCCCGAAATGGTGAGTAAGGGGGACTGATTGCTTCAGGGTGTACTGTGCTCGGGGTTTCTGTGCATTGGGGAAAGCAAACAGCTGCAGGGGGCACCTACACTGAACACTCTCCCAACATTTTCCACAGGAGTTGAATCCTGGAAGATATCTCGCTGCTGCGGGTCACCTGGGAAGGGGAATGAGGAGGGTCTTCTACAGCAATGCGGATTCCGCCCTGGCCCCTATGCAGCTTGCTGTGTGCCTGTGTGCAGCAATGGTCCCCCCACCTCGCGGCACAGTGGCGCGACGCGTTAGCCTGACTGGGACAAGGACCACAGTGGCTCTCCCAATAAACTTGCGCAAGCGCATTGCCCACGCTCTGGCTGAAACTTTTGAAGAGATTACCGAGGCCGATTACCGCGACGTGATAGACCACATCAATGGCTATTCCACATCTAGGCATGCATGCATGCATGCAGCCTAACCCTCCCTCCTCTCCCGAAACATTTCCATCCTGAAAATAAAAGCCGCTTACCGGGAACCCGCTCCTCTGTTTGTCCTCACCAAGTACCGGCTGCTGCGACTGGCTACCTTCCTCCTGGCTTGAGAAGAGCTCCTGGCTGCATGCCTCCTGGGACTCCGGGGTGTCTCCCCCCCACCCCAGTACCCTCACTCTCAGTTTCCTCCTCCCCCCTCCTCCTCCCCCTCCCCCCGCTCTGAAGTGTCCATCGTGGTCCTCGATTGGCGGTGGGGTCACCCCCAAGTATCGCGTCCAGCTCTTTGTAAAAACGGCAGGTCGTGGGGGCAGCACCAGAGCGGCGGTTTCCCTCACGGGCTTTGCAATAGGCACTCCGCAGCTCCTTCACTTTAACCCTGCACTGCAGCGCGTCCCGGTCATGGCCCTTTCCAGCATGGCCCTTGATATCTGCCCATAGGTATCGTAATTCCTACGGCTGGAGCGCAGCTGGGACTGCACAGCTTCCTCCCCCCAAACACTGATGAGGTCCAGCAACTCGCCATTGCTCCATGCTGGGGCTCGTTTGGCGCGTGGAGGCATGGTCACCTGAAAGATTCACTAATTGCACTCCACACTTGGCTGAGCAAACAGGAAGGGGATTTTTTAAATTCCTGGGGCATTTAAAGGGCGGGTCACCTGAGGCCAGGGCAGTAGAGTTCGAACTGATGAGCAGAGTGGCTGAGCAGGCATTCTGGGATACCTCTGAATACCTCTGGAGGCCAATAACAGTGCTTTTGGTGGCCACACTGGCGGAGCAGCGCTGAATCACCAGCGCTCCAGTCATTATTTCCCTGGCAGAGGTGGAGTACAGCCGGTGCTGTAGCCAGGGAGATACAGCGCTGTATGTGCCTTGCAAGTGTGGACGGTGAGTGAGTTGCAGCACTGTAAAGCCACCACCAGCGCTGCAACTCTCCAGTGTAGCCAAGCCCTGAGAAATAAAATCCTCTACTCAGCAAGGTAGTTTGCAACAGCAAACTAACTGTAAATGACTTTAATGCTGGTGAAGGCTACCAGATTGACAGCCCTTGAAACAGACATCCTCTGCCAAAAGTGCAAAGACTCAAGCAGCAGTCCAAGATTCTCCCACATCGCTCTTCCTATCCACCCTTCATTGTGCCTCAGTATTGCCCTAAAGGGGCTACTTCTAATGTTGACAAAGGGACTTACTGTCTAGGGCCCATTAAATCCTGGGCCTCTGCTGAGGGTGCTCACTGAGACAATCAACTGTGACTATGATGTAGTCATGTGGATACACGTCCGATAGAAACCCAACTGAAAAGTCTCACTCTCTCCACACAAGTCATTCTACAGACATCAGAAGGTTAAAAACCTTTACACTGCTAGAGACCCAGACTAGATTCAAGCTGGCAACTTCATGATATACTTTGCTTTGTATCCTATTACTGGTCTCCTGAGCCATCCACTTTCCCATATAGCTGTTGGATTTTTGAGTGAAGCAGGAAGATGTCAGGAGTAGCATGTGAAATTTAAACATGCCCAGCTTATTTTATATGGAGCTACAAAAAATAAAATATTCAATCAACCAGTTCTAATCCTCAACTAAAGAAATGAACACAAAATTTTATTCCCCCACTCCCTTGAAATAATGAATTCTTGTTTGTTTTAAGGCAAATAAAATCTTTTTAGATTCATCAGTACCTGTAATTATTCAGTCCTAGTAAAGAGTGGGATGAGTGCATTTTGTGCTCAAGATGTTTGTTTTCATGATAGTTTTGCAAGGCAAGGGTATATTAGACAGGAAACGACCTACAATATAAGATAATCTAGTCTTTCTCCTTGCCATTATGGGATTGCTCCAGACAACATATTCTCCAGTGTGTTCATGTATTCCATGATTTTTCTGTTCTGCAGAATTTTTCCATTCAGAAAAAATATTAAGGTTCCAGTACTTCTGTATAGTGTTCCACATCAGAGATGTAAAATGGCACCTATTTATCATAAAACTAGAGTTAGCTTCAAAGCCTAACGTTAAGTATTTAAATCCAGTCAGTTTCAAATTACTTTGCTCCAAAAAGACAGTGTAATCATTAGAGCTGGTTGGAACCTTTGTTGTCAAAATGAAATTTTGGCAAAATGTTCTGTTTTATCGAAGCCAAACTGTTCCATGAAGACATATTGGTTTCCATGAAATGTTCATCAGGAAGGTTTTTTGAGGGAAAGGGCAGGAAGAGAGACACTCTAGTTAAATAGCTGAGCTGAGTGATTAGAGTACTGGCCAGGGAGGTGGAAGACCCAGGTATAGGCCTCAGTGGAACACAAATTTTGAAACTCAAAAGTTGCCATCAAATAGACTTGTCCTCCTCCAGTCAGCTCTAGTAATTATAAAGTGACTAACAGACAGTTAAAAGCTAAACAGATTTGTCCCACACTGTTGTATGTGTGCCCATATGAGATGATGGAGTCTGAGTCTGGAACTTCTCAATCCTGAATAATGGAGGTTATTTTGCTTACACTGCCATTAAGACAACGTACCCTCCAATGTTTTTATCCTGGAAAGGAGGAGAGTATATTTTAAACGAGACCAAATGTTGTGAGTGAAAAACAGCATAACTACCTGGATATAAACATAACCTTAAAACTGAATCCTTTCAGATGATGCAGATTGCAGCCACCATGACAGATGGTGAGCTGGGTTGTACAGTTACACATTTATGTGATCATAGCACTGAGATTCCACCTACTGTCTTAAAAAGGCAATTCAGGTATCTAGATGCATATGCTAACCAAGACCATGACAAGCTCAAATCTTCTTGAAATCTAAAAGGTGGTATTGATACTATAAAAATGCTACTTCCCAATTTAACCATTGGTTCACTGGGATTTTTTTTTAATAAAGAACCACATTGATCAAGCAACTCATTGGTTATTTTCACATCTTGATTTGTGTGTTTCTTCCCTTTCAGTCGATATGCCTCTGCTCTGGCGAGAGCTAGCACCTGCATCTAGAGTCTGCAGGCTACAATCAGCCTGTACCGCCTCCTCAACACCTCCTCTGTCCTAACTGCAAACAACAGAGGGTTTGTTCCTATGATCACCATACTGCATGTGGTGTCAGACACAAGCCTTTCAAAACCACAAAGATGACACTAGCTAATGGAGTGCAGGAACTCTCCTCCCCCACATTTCTATTAGCAGCTCAACACAGTAGGTGCACTGCCACGTATTACCTCAAAAACAAAGCCAAATATCAATTCATCTAAGATGTTCAAAGATAAGACAGGAAATTAGAGCTGAAGGGGCTGCGAATAGGTCACCTCATCACCTCCACAACCACGTAGACTTTCCAGTGTGTCCACAGTGCTGAGAGAATCCAGGTCAAGTTACTTCTTGTAGCAGGACTTCAAGGCACCCAACAGGAATTTTGCCCCAAAATAAGACACAAGGTACATTTCATTTGCACATTAGGACCTAGCATGCTCTTCCGGCTCACAGTTATTTCTGCATGAACAGTGCATAAAAGAAACATGGATCTGGAGTAGGGAACAAGCAACTAACTTTGTCCTCGGTTTTGCCCTTGGATGCATCGATGTCTTCTCTGTATGCACTGGAAACCAGAACCATGGGAAGCTACACTCATGCCTAAGGTACCACCATCTAACCCAGCTATAGCAATTTCAGTTCTGTGGGTGCTGGGTAAAAGGGAGCTCCTCATTGGAATTCATTCTGTTCCATCATTGCTCTCTGCAACTCAGCAAGGAGCTGTCTGGGGGAAGATAGCATATTCTTTAGGCAAAGTCCTTTCCACCAGGTATAAGGACCTAACATTTCATTACCCCTCACATCCAAAACTTAAGGGAATTTTAACTAAAATGACCAAAATGTTCACGCTGGCATGGTGAATATCAATCATACAAATAAGGTTGGATTCATTTTCTCTTCCTCCACCTCACCAGTACATGGCATCAGACAACTCCTTTCTCTATCATCTTCAGACCACAGACCATACCAGTGCCAGAGGGGAGAAGAGCAGGTATTCAGGGGAAAAGAATTCTGAAGGCAGCAGCCCTCAATGAAAAACACCCCGTTCCGCTCTCCTAATCCAATATATCAGGGTACCCGAGCAGTACTGATACAATCATAGTCCTGCCTCTCTCTCTCTCTCTCTCTCTCTCTCTCACACACACACACACACAGTAACAATGACAGATTGTCAGGAGATTTGAAGACCCCACATGTCTGGTTCAATGATAGAACATTGACTAGATAAAGTTTGAGTTTTATATTTTATTTATATATATAGATCATTAACTAAGCCAACACCTCAGACTAAAATAAAGCTATACAGATGTATTATAGAAACATTACAAATATCTAAATTAAAAAGATTAGATTAAAATCCCCAAACTCATAAATTTATATCCAATAAACAATCCTTAGCCAATAACCTAAAGAAGTGCTGCTGGGGCCTACAGTCCTCAAATAAAAGGACATTATAGAAGCCAATTCAATATTTATACAGTTTGTTCAAAGAAAAACAAATAGTGGAGAAAGCAACTCCCATTTTAATTCACTAAGACATAAAACTAGAAACCCAAAGGAACAGCTTTGCCAGTCTTTATTTTATAACAAAGTTTTTGCTCTCCTCCTCCAAAGGAATTGTCATAGAAAGCGTTTCAATAACATTTATAATAAAAATTTTGAGGCTAACCCCAATTTGTTATATCTGGGTAACCAAAAACTTAGGTGGAAACGACGTTTCTCAAGGTTAGATATGTAGCTTCTTTTAACTCAAACATGACCTGTGGGACTTCACAGAGTAAATCGTTATTTGACTCATAGCTGCTCTCAGCCTGGTTATGTGCCACTCCTCTGTAGGCGTTATAAGAGCTCATTTATGCTCTAACACCCACTCATTCATACATACACCACTAAAAATGCACATTCATATCCACACGCAGTGTATTGTAGCCATGTTGGTCCCATGATATTACAGAGACAAGGTGGGTGAGGTAATCTTTTATGGGACCAACTTCTGTGGTAAGAAAGACAAGTTACCTCACCCACCTTGTCTCTCTTAATATCTGGTCAACATGGATGAGGTGTAATTCCTCCATTGAGGAAGCTGTGCACACCTGGATTGTGGTCCTGCCCCCAGGCCCAACCTCACTCAGCCTCCTCCCCAGGAAGTCCCGCCCATGCTCAGCCAGCTCCCTGAGATACACCCCCCCCCCCAGGGAGTCTGGCCAGAGAGCTGTGAAGCTGTGCCAACAGGTCTTATTTTCTTCTTTGTGATTAAATGCATTACTGAAGCTGCCATACCTCAGTATCGAGATGTCCCCCTCANCTCACACACATGCACCTCTTCGCCCCCTCCCATGACTCCGCCTACCGGCCAGCCAGCCGCTCACCGTCCATGTGCGCCTCTTCACCCCCTCCCACAAGGCTCCCATGCGGGCAGAGTGGGGCGGGAAGAGGATGAGCATGACCGAGGCCATGGCTGGCTACCCTTTTGGCAGCTGCACACTCCAAAGGCGGTGGGCAGGCTGTTTGGGGACACTTAGCCTCCGTGGTCTCTTATACCCACTGCCTATGCTGGTCAGACAAGTACACTGTCAAGTTATCTGGAGTGGCTCATGACCGTGAGTGCGAACTGCAGGACAGACTGTTGAGAAGCAGGGCACAAACCCCAAAGTGGTTCTGTGTTCTATAATTAGATTTCACCAGTCAAATATTGAGTGTGAACTTCTCAAGCACCTTAACAGCCTTAACATGAAGTCAGATAGTCCCCTTGTACATGTTTGCCAAATTATTATGTATAAAAGTTAAAATAAGTTCTGTACATCAAAAGGCCGTTTTGTTTTAGTAAAAGGACAAGGCAACCTCCATTTTGGGTCAGGTGCTTGTTCCTCAGTACCTACACAAGGTGGGAAAATGGGAAGAGCAGGAATCTGACCTTGCCTAACAACAGCTCCCTATAAAGACCAATGAGGGGTGGGGCCAAGGGCACTGGCTCTTGAGCTTTTAGCTGTCAAAGGTTTGGGTGTTCAGCTCTCTCTCGTAGTGCAGTACAATCTTGGCACTGGCTATTAGCCTGCAATAGTTACTCACTAATTAAGTTGGGGTTATTTGTTTGTTGTTTTGGGAAAGCAAACTTGCATACACAGACCTGGTCCAATTATTTAGGTCAATCATGCACTCAGGATGACGCAAAGCGAGTTAGGGTGGGAGTTAAGATAGGGATACGTACCTATCTGTTTCATCTGTCGTCCACGGTCAGTGTTCATCGCTGGCTTCTGTCATCTGGATCTTGCAGCCTCTTCATCGTTGATGTCTGTAAAGGTAGAAGAACATCTTGTATTATAAGTGCATGTGTGTGCCTGTGTGTTATTCCGAATCTCCAGAATCATTAATCCATCCTTTCCTTTTCCATCATAATCCTTTCCCTTCCTTCCTCTCCCCTTAGCAAATAAAGTGTTGTTGGTTGTTTTACATTTGTGCGTGTGTTATTCATTTAGGGGTCAGCTCTGATAGATGGGTTTAAAAGGGGGACTCAGCGGGAGATAAACTGTAAGGCTCCCCAAGGTCTTCTGATGAGATCAGCCTAGAGAGATAAAAATCCTTACACCCTTGGGCACTCTGGTCTATCTTGCCACCCAGGCAAGCCTGCCTTTTGACAGAGGTTCCCTTACACCAAAAATCACAATATTCAGGTTACTCCAAGTCCCAAAGAACCAGTCATTTAATCCCAGGTCAATTGTACCTTAGATCTGTTACCAAAGACAACTCTAGTAACCAATCCTGTAATAAACTAACTAGAGATTTATTAACTAGGAAAAAGAAATAGGAGAGTTTTTCAAGGTAAAAGCAGGTAAACATACTCACGCAAATGAGTTATAGTCTTAAGTTTCAAAAGGTAACAGAAGCTGCTGTAATGTGAAAGCTCTATATATCCTTTTGGGCTAACTGAAGCTAGGCAGGTTGCGGATCCCTTGCTTATGCTTAGAAAGACTGCCCTCTCCAAATTCCGAGAAGCACAGTAAAACAGTTCCTTCTGGTCAGGGATTTTTATCCCCTTCCCCTAGAACTCAAACTGATGGGATTGGTGTTGGAACCTGTCTCCTCTTCATGGGGGGAGGGGTGGGGAGAATCAACAAAGTCTTTGTTCTTTGACATTTCACAGTGGCTCATTTGGTTTCAATGGGCCTTCTTGTATGCAGGACTAGCACTTTACATTAAAGTTTCTTTCCTGTTTGTTGAGTTACGTAGTTAGAGGTTTGCATGGCAAACACTCCACATAACTTTATACTATGGGCTACAGATGTTATAAGTGAGATCAATACATTTAGCATCCTACAAGTATTTCCTCGTCTGAACATAGAACACATTCTTATAAACTCACCATCTATTTTAACAATGCTAACACACGGGTGAGCCAGACTGGTTGCTATTTATGCATTTGTCTGTGTTCAGTGAGGCCTAGGGCCCTTGGCATGAGCTGGCACCTGGTTTGCCAGCATCACACATATCTCCTACTTGACAAAATAAAAATTCAAATAAAAACTTAAATCCTTCAATGGCAACACAAGCTCTTCATCCGGACAGTACTTCTCAAATCTTTCTGGAATATTGCTTGCCTGTAGATTTTCTTATTTCTTAGCTTCTGTTGGTGTTTAGTTAACTAGCTGGTCTCCTGGATTCTGTCAGACTCATCTGTGATAAATCTTAGTTGCTGGCTATTATTGGGTTCCATCAACCCATCACTAGCCAGCCTCCAGGGAAGGAAGAATAGATCTTGCTTATGTGATGACCACGCTCTTGGGAAACACACCAAGGATTGAACAGGGGACCACCAGAGATAAATGCATGGGCTGTACAGTTTGAGCTAAAGAGCCATGATTTGGTAGCTGAGGGCTGTAACAACTCATATATTTTGTCTGTTGGGCACAAAGGTGGGTCTGTACACTCAACAGTGGGTTACATTGAAATCACATGGCTTCTGACCCACCGCAACATGGACTTCAAATCACCTTACACCACCACTTTAAAGGGGCATGCCCACACCTCCTCTTCTGACCTACCTGACTGAATCAGAATAAGGCATTTCCCTGAAGCTGTTAGGCATTTCACCCAATGTGAATTTATTATTTCATCTTTCACAACAAAGAAGTCCAAATCTGGGAGATGTCTTGTAGAAATCTGGAAAAAAAAAAATCCAGCAGACTCAGCAAGTTTCTAACTGAACATTGCAGAAAGTAAATTGTCTATTTATCAGTCCCAAAATATCAGATTGATTAGGTCAGTTTGATGATGCTGGTCACAAGATCTTCTGATCACAAACTGCTTAAAGGTTGAACAAAATTGCTGACCATCTTTTAGAAGCTATAATTTTAAAAAATCTATTACATTCAAAACAAAACCAAAAAAAATGTAAAATAAAACTTAAGACTGAATTCTAAGTCTTAATTGCAAACACACCCATTCATGCATCTACTGCTGCATGTTATTTCCTTTAGTCTCAGGACAAGTGAATTAGCAAAAGTCTTTTTTTCAATGCAATTATTTCTCCTTATTTTCCACTGACCTGAGCAGAAATCAAAATAGCTGTCCAAATGACACACTTATTATAAAAGGAGAAAAAGACATTTCTTTGTCTTACTACAAATCTGGATTTTTAAATCCTCAGAGGACCCCACCCATTAAATAGTCATCACAGTACAAAGACCAGAAAAAAAATTATCAGAAGATATACTTGAGAAAAATAAGTGGAAACAACGTTTTTCATAGAGTCATAGATTCCCAGGCCAGAAGGGACCACTGACTGCATAACACAGGCCATAGAACTTTCCCAAAATAAGTCTTGTCTGTACTAGAACACATCTTTTGGGAAAACGTCCAGTTTTGATATTTAAATTGCCAGCAATGGAGAATCTACCATGACCCTCTGGTAAACTGGAACAACTATTAATTACCTTCTCTGTTTAAAATGTACAGCTTATTTCCAGTCTGAATTTGTCTAGTTCAACTTCCAACCACTGGATCTTGTTATATCTCTGTATGCTAGATTAAAAAAACCTGTTATCAAATATTTGTTCCCCAAGTAGGTATTTATAATCTGTTGTCAGTCACTCCTTAATCTTCTCTTTGTTAATCTAAATAGATTGAGCTCTTTGAGTCTATCACTATAAGGCATGTTTTCTAATCCTTTAATCATTCTCATGGCTCTTCTATGAACCCTCTCCAATTTATCAACAGCTTTCTTGAATTGTGAACAATAGACCTGGACACTGTTGTGCTGGGTTGGATCACAGAAACCCTCTTGGGGCTGTCAACTGATGTGCCAAGACTACTTCAGCCCCTGCTTTCCTGTCTGGGCAGCTTGGCACTTCAATGCCCTGCCTGGTTTGAGCTAGACCTGCTAGCCTGCTGCAAACTCAGATCCAGGTCTGAACCACATCCCCTAACAGCTTATAGGCTTAAAGTGAAAGCAGCTTAAGAAGTGTTCCTGTCTTTAACCCTCAGATGCCCAACTCCCAATGGGGTCCAAACCCCAAATAAATCTGTTTTACCCTGTATAAAACTTATACAGGGTAAACTCATAAATTATTCTCCAGTTTCTTTCAGATATCCTGGGGAGTGGAGAGGCTCTCTCTTTAGCCAGCTGAAGACAAAATGGAGGGGTCTTCCATGGGCTTAAATAGACTCTCTCTTGTGGATGGAGACCCCCTCCTCTCTCCTATGCCAAGTCCAGCTCCAAGATGGAGTTTTGGAGTCACATGGACAATTCACATGTCCATGCATGACTCAGTTTTTACAGGCAGCAGCCATTGTTTACATGCTGCCCTGAACGTCCTCAAGTAGATTTCTTATGTGGATCCAAGATTCATTGTCCTTTTAAGTGTTTCTTGATTGGGCACTTAATTTGCACATTCCTTTCTCGAGAAGCTGACCAAATGCTTTACTAAAGCTACTTAGGCCTTGTCTACACTTGCAAGTTGCAGCGCTGGTGAGGGGGTTACAGCGCTGCAACTTAGCAGGTGTCTACACTTCAAAGCTCAGCCAGCGCTGCAACTCCCTGTTGCAACGTGGCTGATTACAACATGGATACTGCTTCAGAAGAAATATACAACAGAAACTAGATAACAAGACACATAAGTTAATACAGAGATAGATGGAACCAACCACCAGCATTTTATTGGCCTCCAGGTATTAGACTTCTCCCAGCGCACTTGGTTTAAGCCTTGTACGTCTGCACGACCTGCTTTAAAGCACTAATGCGTTATGGCGCCGTTAGCACGTTTACGTTAGGCAGAGAAACCGGTGCCCATTGTAGAGAGCGTGAGGCATTGACCCAGCGTGCCGGGCCGAACAACGGGAGAGTGTTCTAAGCTCCGCCGCTCCCGGGCGATGAGTAGCAGGGTCTTGGATATCCGCAGTCCCCTGGTTGCGAGCGGTTAGGCGGTGCGGGGCCTTTTGCTCAGCGGCGTCACTGGTTGGGAATGCGGGGGCTGTGCTGGAGACTCACAGCCGGGGGGGAGAGGGACGGTGTGGGCGGAAGGTATATAGGACCGCCGCTCCCGCCTAAAGCCCGGCGTTGCTTGTCAAGTACCTGACCGGCCCAGTGCCTTCAAGAGAAGCGATAGGCCTTGCGGGTTATAGCTCATGCGACGTGCAGCGAGCGGGCAGAGAGAACGCCTAGGCGTTTCTTGGAGCTGACTCAGGACCTGGCAGCAGGTTATCGAGAGCCTGCGCGCCTTCGCGGGGAGGGATTTGCCAGCTACGGGCCGTCACGCCGCAGTGTATATCGAGGAACCGAAGGGCGGCCATTTAGCCGTGATTCGCCGCGTATCAGATCGCGGGCTACTGGCAACAAACGAGCGCAGAAGTGCTGCGCTATTGATTGTACGACGAAGAAGGAACTTACCTCGATTGACTCGCTCCCCTCCACAACGAGCCTAGAGAAGACCTATGCAGAGTGCGAGGGATAGCGTAGTGGGATTGCCAAGCCGCTCCGACCTGGGAGAAAGGAAGGCCCGGGTGCCTGTGTGAGGCTCCTAGGCGACAAGAAGAGACCATGCAGACGACTTGCCACGAAGCTAGCTGCGCAAGCCGAGCCTCCCAGGCGTAGCCGGTACGGCCAGCGCCATCGAAGACTAGATAAAGAAGGCAGAGCTGTGGCTCTCATCATGCCTCTGGACGCTTGACACCGGCCTGCGAGCGATACATCCCAGACGTCAAAGAGAACGAGAGCTTCTGGAGGGCTAATACACAGTCCTCAATGTCGGGAAGCCGGAGTCTCTAGCTACGAGCTCCGGCCTGAAGCTAAACTTCACTGCCACGCCCCTTACCAGTTGCAGAGCATCACGCAGCTGATCATTGAGCGCTAGATCATGAGAACAGAAACTGGAGAGCGGCGCTTGCGGGTTGGCCGCGAGTCTTCCCGTCCGCAGATCTTCGAGATCGACGGAGCTCGGCAAGCTTTTCCTGAGCTGAACCGTCACCCGGAACCCGGGAGAGCGGGGCAGGCTATGCGGGGTATTGCACAGCCGCCTCCGGGCCGAAAGAACGGGGCGCTTGCGAGTTGACGCGCTCCCAGGCCAGGAGGTCAGAGAGGCGGCGCCTCTGCTGGAGCTCGCCAGACGGCTGCGAGAGCGAGGGCTTGCGGGCTTGCAGCGCTCCGGCCGGGAGAGCGGACGCTTGCTGGAGCTCTCGGCCGGAGAGAGCGGCGCTTGCGGATTCCGCGCTCCGGCCGCCGAGAGCGGCCCTTTATAGGAAAGCGGCTGTAATGTATTTACAGTGTCAGGACTTGGGCCTATTTACTGTTTACACAGGAGTTGAAGAAAGGGACAAAAACAGATATCATGCTAACCTGATGATTTTGAGTTCATTTTTGTCCATGGAACTGAGTAACAATGGTATATACAGAAAGACGAGATTATAAAACAAAGGACAATTAGCAGTATGGATAGCAGGGCTGTAATTTAGTTTCTCATTGTGCTGCTATTATAAAACACTACTGGCAAGTGTGGTTTTTTGACATCAGTAGAAATCTGGATAGAATTATAGCTTAGCAAGCTGGAATAGAATGGCCAGAATCTATAAATCAGACAGAAAACAACCTACAAGTCTCATTTTCGGAGGGCTCTGTTCCTTAACTAATAATGTAGTAGTTAGTTATAAACTATGTTTTTCAGGCTCCCACCAATACACTAGTGCACATATTTACTTAAAATTATACACCATTGAGGCGGGGAATCAAGTCTCCTATCCTCCTCTTATAGAAAGAGAAACCAAACCTGTAATTGATGGAAAAAAAAGAAAGAAAATTAAGTTATTTGAAAACAACAAAAGGGCTATTAAAGTTTGTAAAATGAATAAATAAAAAAAAAGTGCATACAGCATTCCCACACTGCATCCAAAGAACTCCCTGAACAAGGAGGGAAAATCACCATTACCCACCCTTCTTTTATGTATGATAGTTTTATCAGGATCTTTCGTTTTATTCACTGTTTTGTATTATTTACAGAAACTTAACATGTTCACTACAAGTAAAAAAATTTTCAAAGGAACTGCAAATCAAGAAACCACTGCAGGTAACTGGCTGGGACCAATTGCCTTAACTGCGTGGAAGGCACCCCAACCTTACTGTTGGCTTTCAAAGCCTTCAAAGTGCTCCTTTAAGATCCCTATCCTTGAAGCACTGTGCTGGCGCTTCTCTAGTCGCCCGCTCTCTGGCTTTCAAATTTCAGCCTCCAGGTTGAACCTCAGTGAGGTCCATTCGTCAATGAAGGTTCCACCTTCCCTTTCACAAATATTATGGAGGGATACAGCATGCGGTATAACTCGTGAGCTGCTTCCCCACGTCCAGACGTTCCCGTAGAACTTCTCCATCTCCCTTTCAAACCGGCCCAAAAAGCATGTACACCCGTCTATTCTTGCACCGGTCAGCCTTGTAGTTGAACAGGTCCGTTGCCCGTTCATGTCAGAAGCTTCCTGCTATCACGCCAGTTCATGAGCCTCGCGCAGTAGCTTAGAGAACGGAGTAAAAGCGGAGGTCCTCCAAGGCCTGACCTTTCTTAGTGCTCTCAACTCCTTGGTGTCCATGTTTCGACGGCCCCCAATTTGTTGTCTTGTCTCGTCTGGTGAAAACAAGTCCTGCCTGCAGCTTCTGAACCAGGCCACTCTGGATCGAAAGATCGCGTGCATAATCGCACCCTTTCCATGCGCATCCAGTTGTGGTTAAATGTCCGTTCTGGAAACGCCACACGCGTCTGAATCCACGGCGCAGGCATGGGGGCAAGAGCATTGTGAAACCTCCCATATCCCGAGTTAATGTTACCATGCTGGATGTTAGGTGGCTTTGGAGAAGGGGTGGTGGCCAGAGATAGGTAATCGAGCATATGCTGGTTTAGGCCCCTCCTCGTGCTAATGAGACGCCGCTACAGCACTGGGGAGAGAAATCCCATTTGCGGACCACTACGCCAGATTGCATTAATTACTATCGCACTTCGCCCAGGTGACCGGTTTCGTCTGAACAGATCGAGTTAAATGGCCGTGCAAATGCATCGCCACTGATTTCAGCAAGCGTTGACGTGGTCGCACTGCCAAACTGTGGTTTGAATTGCGAGGTGTCTGAGCCTGATATAGCCCGATACAAGGTTCTTGAGACTGTCTGGAGTTGCCAGCGTGTGCAGCAGGATGGCAATAAGACCACCCCTTCTCACACTTGCAGGCAGTTCTCTCAGTCGTGTCCGTTGTGCTCGCAGGTAGTAGGATATGGAGGGCTCACACACAAGTACCCATAATGGTCTTTTTCGCATAACTCTAGGATATTCTGCAGCCCACTGGCTCGTTCATCCAGAATTTTGTCACGGCAGATTGTTGAGAATTTCACGCTACCACTCAGTACTTGTATTTCCCAGCCAAAGGTTGACGTTCCTACACTGCACAGGCCGTTCCTGGGGAGGCGGACATCGGCGAATTTACTGTCCCAGTGCAGCGTCTTAGCAGTCATCTATTTGCCTATGACTCCTTGATCTCGCTTATCCACTAGTTCACTTTGGCGCATAAGGAATAGATCAAACTGCCAAACGGGATGTGGCTGTGTGCTGCAACATTCATCCTAGAAACCATTCCTTAAGCATGCTCAGGGCGTCCATTCTACTGAAACACACGGCTGCGAGGAAGTGCGACAGCACCCAAACGCTGAAAAAGGGAAAAGCGGGAGGAACGATGCACCACGTGGTCGTTATGGAAGCAGGAAGCGGATATGAGCGCGCACCCTTCCGTCGCCCGTGTCCCCACAACCACCCAAGCGCAAATGTGGACAGTGTGCTCTTGGATAGCAGGCCCACAATGGCACCATCACAACATGCCTGCAATGTGTTGCAACGTGTGACTCACACATGCAGCGCTGGTCGCTGTCAGTGTGGACACACTGCAGCGCTGGCCGTACACAGCTGTACGACCACAGCTGTAACGGCCAGCGCTGCAAAACTGTAAGTGTAGACAAGGCCTTAGAAATCAAGCAAGTACACACAGCCAATATCCATAACTTTGAATACAACAATGAGACATAGATACAAATAGTAGGGCTTTGGAGCAGCGCCCGGAGCTGGAGCACAGACCAGTAGGTTTTTGACTGGAGCTGGAGCAGACCCGGAGTGGAGCAATTCAAAAATTTGATTGCTCCAAATCTCTGCCAAATAGGATGAATATATTCAGTAGATCATAATCTTTACATAGATATGTTACATGGCATATGTAGCATAAAACATATTCCAGTTATACCATATATATATATATATATATATGGTATATATATATTCATAAGCATATTTCCATGAAGCCTTATGGGGTGCAACGTCACACACAACATCACAACTGTATTCCAGTAGCAGTCGCACCACTGCCAAATACAAGAGGTACTATAACTTCTCTATTCCTACTCACTATTCCTATGTTGTATATAACGTGACACTGCAGGTTTGCTCAAGAGCCAGCAACAAAGTAACCCTCAGTCCTGGTGCTGAAGAATGGCTCTCTCACAGGGCAGCAGAATGGGCTTGTGGTTAGAGTAGTAGTTCTCAGCCTTTTGCACACCATGATCCCCCACCCATTTAGCAATATGGCAATGACAGGTTGTTTGTGACCCCCTTGACACCTGTTCATAACCTCTTCCACTGAGGACCACTGGGTTGGAGCACAGGGCAAGGATTCACAAAACTTGGATTCCATTCCCAGATTCTCCTCTCTCATTCTGTGACCTTGGGCAAGTCATTTATCCCTTCCAGGCCTCAGTTTCATTGAAGATAGGGACATAATAGTTACTATATGTAATTTGGATGGAGGTGATATAGAAGCTCTAAAAGTTCTTTTACTTACTGGCTAAAGGATAGGCTTACTTTACACTTATTAAAATCTGGGATTGCCCCTACACTCTATAGTTAAACAAAGGTTTTTCTCTTAACACATCATGCAAATATGATCCTGTAACCTAAGATCAATAAGGCACCACAATATGCACCTTCAATCCCTGTAAAACATTTGTGTGTGACACAAAACTGGAATAAGGTCTAATAAATAGGTGATTGTTTAGGTGGCACAGATAAGCTTCCGGGAATTTGCTCTGAGCCTACATCTGCCAGCACCACCTGTTAGGATCAAATAAGAGCAGAGAAAACACAAGCTTGCTTTAAAGTTGTTACTCCCTAAATGTTAGCAGATTTGAGTGCACGAAGAGGCAGAGGCAGCTGAGATGGGAAGAAACACGATAGATGGAGTGTGCCCAGGCTCTAAGCCACCACATCCAAGATTTAGGTAAAGGTGAATTAACCAAGGGGAGAATGACCCCATAAAATGGTCACTGTTAAACTGAGCATGTAATTTGTCATGGAATATTAGAATTATTGTATTAAACTGTCCTGTGTCAGTATTGACAAGTCACGCAATATTTGGGGTTTCCCTTAGAGCTCCTGCTCTTGGAAACAGGTGATTACACGAGAATATCAACTTTCTGTTTTTTTTACGTAAACAGCTAGCACCCACAATGGCAGAGATATGCTTGAAAACAAGCCTGATTGTCATAGGGTGTGCAGGTGGGGAGGGTGAGGTCAATATATTACCAGCAACACATCAGTCCCCAAATATGTGCCTCTCCCTGCTGGCTGAATGTGGCACTGCAAGCACAGTCTGCCTCCATTCTTTTTTTAATTTCATTCTTTTATAACAGAACTCTTCTAAAACATTTTACAGTTTAAACTTAGTAGACCTATAAATACTCAAGTATAAACTGACCTATGGAACGAGGGTTTTCTGTCTCCCCCGGCCGGGATTCACATGGCTCAGACCTCCAGGTGGGTCACACTCAGAGTTGAATTCCCTTCTGGGATAACAAAAGTCCAAACAAACAAAACATTCTTTCACCTAGCTTGGGCCTCTCTTGGGCCTCCCTCTGAGTTCAGTTCCTGGTCCTCTTCTGGGCTATCTTTTAATCTCTCTGCGATAGAGCCCTGACTCCCTTGTCTTTCCTTGAAATCCCCTTACATTCTCAACTCCTTTGGGATATCTTTGAGTCTTCCCTGCTCTGAGGTAGGATTCTAATTCCAGGGGGTGTCCCCAGACACCACTTCAGGGCCTTCCATAGGAGTCCAACTTGCTCACTGCAGTTCCTCTTCCAAAATCAGTTCTCCCAGCCCCTCTAATGGGTGCATCTACACAGCAAGTGGCTGAAAGTCTCAGAGCCTGGGACAACAGATTCAGGATCATGCAATGGTGCTAAAAACAGCAGTGCAGACATTGTGGTTTGGCCCATGAAGCCCACACCCGTCTCTAGGCTACAGAGCCCAAGTTCCGACTGAGCCCCAATGTCTGCATGGCTATTTTTAACATTGTAACGAGCCCAAGTCTGCAGACCCAGGTGCTGAGAGTCCCTGCCATTCGCTGTGTAGACATAGAGGGTTGCCAGCCCTTCAGGACTGTCCTGGAGTCTTCAGAAATTAAAGATTGTCATGTGATGAAACCTCCAGGAATACGTCCAACCAAAATTGGCAACCCTAGATATACCCTATGAAGCCCAGGTGTTTCAGGCAATCACATGACCCCTATTAATTCAGCCAATCCCCCCATCTAGAGCCTGGGTGGCAGTCAAGCTCCAGCAGTTGTCTGGTGCAGGAACCAGCCCCCCAGCAGTGGCAAGGAGCAGCAGCACTGGCCACACCACTGACCACTCAGGTTTGGCCCCTCTGCTCTGAAGGAAGGGTGGCAGGGTCAAATGTGAGTGAGTAGCATTGTGACCTGATGCACAGAGTCACAGCGACACTCAGGTTGACCCCTTCTCACCTCAAACACATATTGGGCCCTAGGCACATGCCTAGCTTGCCCATGCTTTAATGTGGCCCATACGCTTGCAAATGCTGACTCATCCTTTCCCAAAGCCCCTTGCCCTGACCTCACTGCCCGAATACTCATGCACCCACACCCATTCTCCCACCCAGCTGCAGGGCCACACACACCACACTCACACCTAAAGATCATTCGCATCCCCATTCCCAGTTACCAAATTTTCCTTTAACTCACTCACCAGAAGAAGAGAATCCCAATCTTCCACCCTCGATTGGTAGACACTCCCCTAACACTACCTCCCTCAACTCCGCCCTGGCCCTCCAGAACCTACCCATACAGCCTACACCCCATATTCTGACTCCTCTGAAACTGCTCTATATACGCAAAATACTGTTCTCAAAACAATATACGGCTCTTACAGCCTTATCTGTATCCACCAAGTGCATTGAGCCAACTGGCCCTTAGTGAATATCAAAACCAACAAAACTTCCTGACAGATAACCCAAATATCATGCTGCTCCTAGAGGAGCACATGACCTGTGGAAAAGACTGGGACATGAGAGACTTGGGTTCTATTCCCACCTCCACAAGTGACCTGCTGGGTGACCTCAGACATGTTGCTTTTCACCTCTCTGCCTCTGTTTCCCTGGCTGCCCTTTGTCACTCATGTTGGTTTACATTGTAAGCTGTTTGGGGCAGGGACTCCATCTCACTATGTGTCTGTAGAGCACCTAGCACAGTGGGGCCTCTACAGGGTTGGTGAAAGAATGTTTCGCATCCTAGGCTAAACTTCCACCTTGCGCCCCCCCACCCCAGCGCTGAGGCGCCCCCTGCTTGCGGCAGCTCCCCACCCTCCACCCTGAGGCACGCCCCTCGCCCCAGGTCACCCCTGCTCCATGCACAAGCACCTCGAGCATGCCGTGGGTGCTTCACTTCTCCCATCTCCCAGCCTTGCGGTGCCTAAGCTGATTGGCGCCGCAAGCCTGGGAGGTGGGAGAAGTGAAGCAGCTCACCCCTGCCCCGCCTCCTCCCCCGAGCACACCATGGCTGCTTCACTTCTCCCCCCTCCCAGGCTTGCGGCGCCAATCAGCTTAGGCGCCTCAAGCCTGGAGATGGGAGAAGTGAATGTGGCCACGGGTGCTCGGGGAGGAGCGGGGCAGGGTGAGGCTGGGGCACACGAGTTCCTGCTGTGTGCTGCCCCCCCCACCTTACTTGCTGCAGGCGGCCCTCCCCACGCTCCCCTGCCCCAGCTCCCTCCGCCTAACTGCCAGCGGCAACCGGGGCAGCCGAAGATCCGGCTGCCATGGTTCCTGCAAAAGAAAATGGCACCCCCCAAGTGCCAGTGACCTAGGCAACCGCCTAGGTCGCCTAAATGATTGCACCGGCCCTGGACCTCTAGATACTGTTGTAATACAAATAATAATCCCTACCCTCAGCATGCCTTGCAAATTCACATGGAGTCCACGCCCAAGGTCCAGTAGGAAAATTTCCATATATGTATATATACATCCATATTCATCCTGTCTATATGCAAAGATCATATTAATGAAACATTCAGGTTGAGATTTCCAGGCCTTTCACTTCCACTACCTCTACCCCTCTTGGGACTGTTTGTTCCTATTCTTTAGCCCATGACAGACATGGATATCATGCCTCATTGATTCCATAGAAAATTTGGTCAGTTTACACAGGGAAATGTGTCTTTTAAATTTACTTTTCCTTGTAAACCAGGCTAATTTGCTATGGAAACAATCAGCATTAAACATGGAACCCCGTAACGCCATTTTACCACATTATAACCAGGCCAGTTACTAATCTGGAGACTACAACCAGCAGAGGTGCAACACAAGCGTTATTTCCAATAGCTGAGTCCCTGTCTGTCACCAGAGCCTGCAGATGCTCATTCCTAGTGGATGAGCAGGTCTTGGCTCTGCTCCTTGGAAACCCTTGTCTCCCTTAGAGGAAAGTTCTCACCAAGAGCAAAGATCAGGCTTATCTTGGATCTGCTCCCCGTGAAAGTCTTAGTTTGAGAGTACATGATCAATGAAACACCGCAGCAGAATTCAAAGTTGCTGAGAAAGGAGAAGTGATTTGCACCTCTGCAAGCAGGTTATCAAGTAGGTAAACACATGCATAAGACTCAGTTAAATAAATAATCTTTTAAATTAACCTTTGCTCAATCAAAGTCCAGCTGTACTACAGGTACAGCCACAGGAGAGACTGCTGGAGAGAATTCCCTAAGGAACAGCTCTACGCAGACACAGGTAAGAACTTCCCTTCTTTCTTCACTAACCCCTTTCCCCCAAAACATCCCAGTAGTTACCATCCTGGTTACCTTTTAGGTGCTTTACCCCCATTCCCCATAAAGCTTTTATGCAGCAAAAGGAGAAATAACATTGAGCCCTGTGCTAACTTCCCCACTTCCCTCTGAGGTGCATGAGTTCACCATTTGCCTTTCCCTGCACCTGAATGTTTCTTAGGCCTTGTCTACACCGGGATTTGCCTCTATTTCAGGCTCTGGTGTACACTCCTAGAAAACATAGGACAAACAGCTATGAGCTGCAATTTTCACCAATGCAGGGTAAGCTCTGGTTTCCAGCAGGGTAAGCTCCATGAGTACAAATGGTAGCTTTTCCTGTCTACGCTGAGGATTTGCCATAGTACAACTGCATGGTGGCTAGAATCAGGGCAAATCTTGAATTTTCAAAGGGAGGGTGGATAAATCATGTGCTGTGGGCTCCTATTCTCTACCTATAGAGGAGCTGTATTTGGCATGGCCTGAAGACCCTCTGCCAGGAGAAATTTTCCAAATCAAGTCAAGTCTCTCTCTAGATACTAGGAAAGGATGCACCTGCTACAACAGAATTTACTTCAGTCTTAATTTCTCTTTTGTGGATATGTGCCGAGCGAAGTTTGAGGTTTTGCAGAACATTAAATCCTTCCAGCTGTCTGATCAATGGGTGGGGCTCCAAGATACCAAAACCTTCCGGTATCTTCCTTCAGCTTCCATAACACATCTGTGCTCCTCTGACCTTCAATATACCAGTTGACCTGACCCACCTATGCCTCTTCACTAAAGGCACAACCATCTTTAAAAAAAAAAAAAAAAAAAAAAGGGAAAGGGGATTGTTTTAAGGCTTGTTTACACATGAAAATTAATCTAGAATAAAGTCTGGTGTGAACTGAAAGCAGATTAACTTCCTGATTAACTCTGTGTGGGCATTCTCACACAGAGTACCTTATTCTGAATTTGTTAAATAGCTTTGAATAAGGGACTCTTATTCCAGAATGAGAGGGTCCACATGAGGAGTTAACCAGGAATAGCTCTTCCAGAATATAACCCGATTGACAAGAGTGGTGTATGCAAGTCTGTCCGTCCATCCCCCTCCAGGAGGATAGCAACAGTGAACAATTTGGAGGGACATGTCCGCAGCTAGGACTTCTCTGGTATTAATGGGATCTTCGACAAATTTTGTCAATGCTTCTTGGAAATATTGTCTTTTTAATGATCTCTGGACCCACAGAGTCCCAGGCCAGACCATCCCTGTGACATTGGCCTATTCCTCTATAAACTTACCCAAATGTATTGTTTGATGATTCTCACTAGCCACAAAGCAGCTCATGGACTCTGTGGACCTAGGCTGGTATCCTGTGGGTGGTCACAGAAAGTGATTCACAGGGTCAGGAACCTGGGGCAATTTGAGTAACAGACAGCTGTAGTGAGACAGACATGTAAAACTTTACAGTAGGTGATCACATGGACTTTAATTGCCAGGGCTGCGATTAATGGGTAATCTCTGCATCACAGCTTGCCTTGGTCATTTGACAGATTTCTCTCTTAGTGGTGGTAAGCAGCCAAAAGCCCATTCAAAGGGCTATAGGTCATTAACAACAACATTATACAGCCTTCTGAAAAGCCACTCAGAGAAAGATGTCCTAGTTAACCCCTGCAACTCCTACACATATTAGCACAGTTCGTTACAGGAGCTGTTGAAACAGTGAAACTGGCTCTTCTTGGTCCTGTTACCCAAAGTGAAGTCACACACCTTATCTTCCATGTATTAAACTCTCTCTTGATGTGCATTTTATAATGGTCAGGCACACAAAAGAACAGAGTTCCATCCCACCTCGTAGTGATACACCAAAGGACCCATCTGCTGCACAGGCAGCTGGCCCTAAATTCTGCACAGAAATCCCCTGGTGTGTGGGGCACGCTGGGGCAGCAGACTGGAAATTCAGCATCATTTAACATAACACTTAAAAATTGAGTTTTTCAGTGAAATAAATGGAAAATAATGAACATAGCCTGCTATTTCTACACTTTTTTCAAATTCCTTCAAGATATCCAATTTCCTCCAAGGTGTGTCACAATTTTTCCGCTAATTATGCATCACTGTACCGTAGAGGTCAGCAGAGTGAGAAGCTGGAAGCTCTGGCAGTTAGATAGGTAGTGAGCTGAGATCTTTGGTGCCTGAGAAGGCAGGTTAGGATTGTGGGATAAGCATATTATCTAGACATTTCTGCTCAAACAACCAGCAGCAAAATAGTTAAAACCCATTCCCAAACCAGTGAGGCTACCTCTGTGCTAGCATAGCTTCCTCCTGTAGACATACATCAACAGGAGTTTTTTTACTGGTTTACACGACTGCCTCCTGAATGACATTAGCTATGCTGACCAAAGCCCTCTTCCATCAGCATAACTGCATGTACACTGGGGTTTTTATCAGCTGGGAAGGTGGGTTTGCACACTCCTGACCAACACAGCTATGCAAGTAGAAGTTTTAAGTGTAGATTAGGCCAGAAGGGATTCAAAACATTTAGTAAATCCAGATTCTTTCCTTGGCATCTGTCTTTCCTCCCCCCATTTACAGTAGAAACATCTACAATAGCAATGCCTATCTCTAGTTCTCTGCACCTGAAGTCTAAGTATGAAGAACTCTAAGGCCTGGTCTACACTATGCGTTTAAACCAATATTAGCAGCGTTAAACCAATTTAACACTGTACCCGTCCACACTACGAGGCCCTTTATATCGATATAAAGGGCTCTTTAAATCAGTTTCTGTACTCCTCCTCAACGAGAGGAGTAGCACTAAAATCAGTATTACCATATTGGATTAGGGTTAGTGTGACCGCAAATCGACGGTATTGGCCTCCGGGCGGTATCCCACAGTGCACCACTGTGACCGCGGGACAGCAATCTGAACGGATGCTTGGCCAGTAACAGGAAAAGCCCCACGAAATTTAAAATTTCATTTCCTGTTTGCCCAGCATGGAGCTCTGATCAGCACGGTGGCAATGCAGTCCCACATCCAAAAAGAGCTCCAGCAGGACCGTACAGGAGATACTGGATCTGATCACTGTATGGGAAAACAAATCTGTTCTATCAAAGCTCCGTTACAGAAGATGAAATGCCAAAGCGTTTAAAAAAATCTCCAGCTACACAGTGCTGTGTGACAAGTGTACGGAAGCCAGAGACTCAATGGACGCTCATGGAGGGAGGTACTGAGGACTCCCGCTATCCACAGTCACAGCAGTCTCTGAAAAGTATTTGCCTTCTTGGCTGAGATCCCAGTGCCTAGGTTCAAACACATTGTCCGGCGTGGTTCAGGAATAGCTCCTCAGTTTACTCCCCTGCACCACCATGTGAAAAAAAGGGAAAGAAATCGTTCTCTTGACTTCTTTCAATGTCACCCTATGTCTTACTGAATGCTGCGGAGACGCGATGCTGCAGCAGTGAAGTGCAGTATTTGCTCTCTCTCCTCCCTGGTGGCAGATGGTGCAGTAGGACTGGTAACGGTCCGTATCAGCCCGTGAGTGCTCCAATGCTATAAACTGCTCAATATCTCTTGCTGGCCTGAGGTGAGGCTGGCCGGGGAGGGGGGCGCCTGGGTAAAAATAGGAATGATTCCGTCACTCCCAGTAGATGGGACAGAACGGCTGGTAACCGTCTTCATCATAGCAACGGGCTGACCTTCAATCAGCCCCCCTTTTCATGTGTAAAGAAAAGATTCTGTACTGCCTGGACTATCATAGCAGTGGATGCTGGGCTCTTCCCCCACACCATTAATGTCCTGCCTGGACTGTCATAGCCCCGGGAGGCTGCCTCCCCCTCATTTTATCTCACAACAAGTCACTGTTTCTTATTCCTGATTCTTTATTACTTCATGACACAAATGTGGGACACTGCCACGGTAGCCAGGAAGGTTGGGGGAGGGAAGCAACGGGTGGTTGTTGCAGGGGCACTCCCACGTGAATGGCATGTACCTCCTCATTTCTGCAGGATCTGACACAGAGCAGCTCTGCTCTCTGATACACTGGTCTCTAGTAACTTGCCCATATTAGGCAGGACTGACTCTATTTTTAGAAACCATAAAGCAGGGATTGACTCAGGGAGTCATCCAGTTTTGCTTTTGCTCCCCAGCCCATCTCAGCCAGGGGCACCCATGATAGCAGCAGACAGTACAGAGGAACAGATAACCGTCATCTCATTGCCAATACCCCGGCAGCAGATGGTACAGAATGACTGGTAACCATCTCTGCTATCATGCACAAAGCAAATGAATGCTGCTGTGTAGCACTGGAGTATCGCCTCGTCTGTGGCATCCAGTACACATACGGACTGTAAAAAAAAAAAAAAAAAAAAGCTGAACGGGCTCCATGGTTGCTGTGCTATGGTGTCTGCCAGGGCAATCCAGGGAAAAAGGGTGTAAAATGATTGTCTGCCGTTGCTTTCCCGGAGAAGAGACTGATGACATCTACAGAACCACCTGCGACATGATTTTGCCCCCATCAGCCACTGGGCTCTCAACCCAGAATTCTAAGGGGCAGGGGAGACTGTGGGAACTATGGGATAGCTATGGAATAGCTACCCACAGTGCAACATTCCGGAAATCGACGCTAGCCTCGGACCATGGACGCACACCGCCGAATTAATGTGCTTAGTGCGGCTGCGTGCACTCCACTTTATACAATCTGTTTTATAAAACCGGTTTATGTAAAATCGGAATAATCCTGTAGTGTAGACGTATCCTATCAGAGCTAAAGGACCCTCAGCCCTTCCTATCTCAAATATTTTTATTCAATAGGTGGGACTGGCTTCATTTTCAAAGGGACCAACCAATAACTCCCATGGTCTCACTCCAGAAGGGAGACTAGATGTCCCGATAAAATCGGGACCGTCCCGATATATAAGTGTTTGTCCCAATTTTTTTTTTCCTCTGCTGGCAGCCCTCCTCCCCTCCCCTCCCGCAATGTGTCCTGATATTTTCTTCCTCTCATCTGGTCACCCTACACTCCAGACTCAGCACAAATGGGACAAGAGAGAATTTAACCGCTTATGCAAAAGGAGGGAAGTACACATTTCATTCTGTGTGGAAGGGGTTGGGGATATAGAGACAGACACTGAACTTAGCCAGAAAAAAGGGCTTTGTACAGTAATTAGAACAGATCAGCAGCTACAGGCTGACATGGCAAGCTAGGCTCCCTTAACTTCTTTAATATTTTTACTCCTGGGGGTGATTCTGCGCCAAAAGAAATAAATCTGCATACAATATTATAAAATTCTGCAAGTTTTATTTGCCAAAATAGCACTACATAATCACGCCACTTTCATTAATTTTGGTAATTTATTTAAAAATACCTGTCAACAAGTATGTCTGTAACAATACAGACACATCCAAAAATTCCCCCAAGAGTAGAGAGTTGAAGAAACCCCTATGACAACCCAGTTCCTGTTTCCCAACCCTTCCCAGAGTCCAGACACTCACAACCCCTCCCACACAGAGCCCACCTGTGGGGGTCCCCCAGCCAATACACCTGAACTGTCTCCTCTGCAGAGTCCAACCATGGTCCCCACCCAGCCCAGATACCCGCACCCCTTTTCCCCCCCAGAGGCCAGCTGCAGCCTCCCCCCCGCCCTGTCCTCGACACCCGACTCCCTTCCCCGCAGAGATTCAGAGGGAGAAACAACTTGATCCTCGGTCCCAGGCTTGCACGGAGTTTCCTGTGCACCACTCTCTCCTTCCCTCAGGCCATGCTGGGAACTGCAGCTTCCATGAACCCTTAGCTCCCTCTCCCTCCCCCAGCAGTGTCTTCTATGTGCAAGCTGGACTCTGCTGAGTCCAGTGGCCCATAGTGGCAGCTAGCAGCACTACAGTCCATTTCTGTGGAGGAAGGACATTGTGCACACGTGATATTAATTTCTGCAAAACTCTGCATTGCGTAATGGCGCACAATTCCCACAGCAGTAATATTTCCCCTAACAGTCTCTTTGACCAATTAATGACCCAAATAAAAACCTCTTTTGTTCCAACTTAATTCTATTTAGCCAAAAATACTAAGAAGGGTCACTTTGCTCAAAGCTACCTGTTTCTTTCTTAATCTTGCCCTCTTCTAAGAATTCCATTTTAGCCACACCTCAATTTTCTTTACCACTGGCTACACCTGTCAGCTTAATCTGCATTATGGTTTCTCTCCCATGAGGCTCAGTTCTGGAATAGACCCTGAGTAGTTTCTCATCTTATTTTCCACAGCAGACAAGTTCTCTCTCTGGCATTCTGCCTTGAGTCAGTCTCCTCCTTAGCAAGAGGCAGACACCACCTTCATTTGAGATGGAAGACAGAAGCATTTTCTTCTTTGTTATCTTTGTTAAAAACACTTTGGCTCAAATGACCTACCCAGTGCATATTGTGGCAAAGTTCCTCCACTTATTGGCGGATTTGCTCGCCTCACAGATTCACCCTGTGGGTTGGGAAACAGCCTAGAGACCTTCCCCTCTGGTAGAAGCCACAGTCCAGGTCAATTCCTCCTGTGTTTGATCAAAAGTTGGGAGGTTTGGGGGGAACCTGGGCCCGCCCTCTACTCCAGGTTCCAGCCCAGAGCCCTGTGGACTTCAGCTGTCTAGAGTGCCTCCTGGTACAGCTGCGCAACAGCTACAACTCCCTGGGCTACTTCCCCCATCGGACCATCTGACTGGATTTGGACCACGGGCCTTCACTAGAGTCTGTTAGAGGTCTTGCCCTTGTGGCAAAATGGGGGAGGAAACGCCGGTAATACTCCCACCACCCCTAGGAATGCTCAGACTTGCTTCTTACTACTTGGTAGTGGCCAATTTTGGATGGCCTCTAGCTTGTTCAGTTGAGATTTTACCAGACCTTTTCCTACCACGTAGCCAAGATATTTGGCCTCTGTGAACCCCATAGCACGCTTAACAGGGTTTGCCATAAGGCCAGCTCGCCTGAAGTCATCAAGGACCACCTCCACCTTCTTCAAGTGAATTTCCCAGTCTGGGTACATCATCCAACTAGGCCGCAGCATAGCTGGCATGGGGGGGTAGTAACTTGTCCATGAGGTGCTGAAAGGTAGCTGGGGCCCCATGCACTCCAAAAGGAAGGCCCATATACTGGAAAAGACCCTCTGGTGTAGAGAACGCCATCTTCTCCTTTGCATCTTCGGCTAGGGGTAGCTGCCAGTACCCCTTTGTCAAGTCTAGGGTCATTAAGTACCAGGCATTCCCCAGACGGTCCACTAATTAATCTATGCGGGGTATAGAGTAAGCATCAAACTGGGACATCTCATTTAGTCGATGGAAGTCATTGCAGAACCTCATGATGCCATCAGGTTTGGGCACCAACACTATTGGGATGGACCACTGACTGTGAGATTCTTCAATGATCCCCATCTCCAGCATTTTCCTGACTTCCGCTTTTATTTCCTTGCTTTTGGCTGCTAGCACCCAGTAGGGCCTCATTGTTACTCTGGCCCCAGGGTTCATGACGATGTGGCGATATGTCCCAGTTCTGCGACCTGACTTTGTTCAGAATACATCTTGATATTGGGCGATCACTTCTTTCTTCTGGGCTGTCGTTAGATCAGGAGATGTCCTCACCTGTTCAGGGTTTTTGTTCCCTGGGTGCAGGTCTTCCCGAAACACTGTGCATGCCTCTCGGGTATGCCAGGGTTTCAGAAGGTTGACGTGATATATCTGCTCTAGTTTTTGATGTCCCAGTTGTCGCATCTTGTAATTTACTTCCCCTACTGGTTCAACTATTTTACAGGGCCCTTGCCACTGGGCCAACAGCTTACTTTTGGCTGTGGGTACCAGTACCATTACTCAGTCACCAGGCTGAAACTAACGAACCTTGGCTTGATGGTTGTAGTAGGTTTGCTGGGCCTCTTGGGCCTTCTCTAGGTGCTCCCTCACTATGGGAGTGACCCGGGCTATCTGGTCCCTCATCTGTAGCACATGCTCTATGATATTCTTCCCCTCATTGGGTTCCTCCTCCCAAATCTTGGCTATGTCCAGGATACCTCAGAGGCTGCGCCCATATAACAGCTCAAATGGGGGAGAATCCAGTTGAAGCCTGAGGTACCTCCCGGATAGCGAACATAAGGTAAGGTAGTAGGGTGTCCCAGTCCTTCCCATCCTGACTTACCACCTTCCGTATCATAGCCTTGAGGGTTCAGTTAAACCTTTCTACCAATCCATCAATCTGCAGATGACAGACTGAAGTTCTCAGGGTATGTATATGGAGCAGCGTACAGAGGTCCTTCCTTAGCTTCAACATAAATGGGGTTTCTTGGTCTGTTAATATCTCCTTTGGTAGCCACATTCAGGCAGAGATCCCCACCAGCTCTTTTGCTATCATTTTAGAGGCCGTGTTCTGCAGGGGGGCGGCTTCTGGGTAGCAAGTAGCATAGTCCAAAACAACAAGCATAAATTGGTGGCCCCAAACTGTCTTCTCCAGGGGTCCCACTAGGTCCATGGCTATTCGCTTGAAGGGGACCTCTATGATGGGCAGGGGTACTAAAGGTGCCCTCAAGTGGAGACGGGGACTGTGCAGCTGACACTCTGGGCAGGACGCACAGTACCTCCGCACTTCTTCATGTACTCCAGGCCAGAAGAGCCGTCGTAGGACTCGTGCCAGGGTCTTCTTTACCCCCAAGTGTCCCCCAGATGACTATAGGCAAGACTTAATACAGCGTTCTGGTGTTTTTGAGGTACTGGGCTCTGCTGTACCTTCTGTCCCTGTACTGGTGCAACCCGGTATAAGCGATCCTTCTTCATTATGAAGTAGGGTCCTGGCCCCTGGGTTTTCCCTTCCACAGGGACCCCATCTATTTCAGTCACCTCCTTCCTGATGTTGTCATACGGTTGGTCCCGTCCAAAATTTCCTCTCCTGGAGCTAATCTGCCCAAGATCTAGGGGCCCAGTCTCTGTTGGCATTAGGGTGGGGGTCAGACTCAGGTGCTTCTCCTTCCTGGGTGGCCTCCTTTTCAGCTGCTCAGGTCTGCCTACCTACGAGAGTGACTCTCTGGCCTCACCTGACTCTTAGCAGGTTAATTGGAGTCAGGTGTTCTCATTAGCCTGGAGCAGCCCCTGCTCTGGTCACTCAGGGAACAGAAAACTGCCTATCCAGTGGCCAGTATATCTCCCTTCTACTACTCTGCTGTTCCCAACTTGCCTGGGTCTACCACAATATTTAAAGGGAACATACTTCCTTTTCCTGGTCCTGTTTTCACACATACCCCTTTTCCATTCTGCTTGGCAGAAATGACCTCTGCTTTCCAGCCTCGAGAATGCATAGTGACCAAACAAGAGGGGGAGAGTTATGGATTCTACCTGCGCATTGAGAAAAACAAATTGGGTCATCTCATCCGGAACGTGGAGGAGGGCAGTCCAGCTGATAGGGCCGGCCTGAACGATGGAGACAGAATCCTGAGGGTCAATGGGTTATTTGTGGATAAGGAAGAGCATGCACAGGTAAGTCTAACTATATTTTGTGGTCCCAGACATTTCTCAAAACCTCAGCCCCATTTTCGGTATTCAGTTCAGCAAACCTTCACCTGCCACTCCTCACAGTAAATTCTGGAAAATCTGAGAGCTGAATAACTGAGCTCACAGGATCATTTGTACCTCACATATTGGCTTCACTGGAGCTTGAGCAAAGGGGAAATGATCCTTGATGAAATACTAAGGGCACTGGAAGCTGCAGAATTCGCATGTGCTGTGCCCCAGAGGGGGGAATTTGTATCAGCCATCTGGATGCTTTTCTGACGTTACTACCTCCAAGCTCGTTCTATCTATTGTAGGTAGTGGAGCTGGTCAAAAGGAGTGGGAATTCTGTAACTGTCCTCATTCTGGATGAGGCATCCTATGAAAAGGCAGAGAAAGAAGGGGTGAACTTTGAAGAGTTGGGTCAGAAGCAGACAACCCAGCAGCAAAAGGAGCAGCCACCAGTGACAAATGGAGTGACAACTCCAGTTCCACAGCCTCGGCTCTGCTACCTTGTGAAGGAGAGAAAGAGTTATGACTTCTCCTTGAAAACCACAGTTGGTGAGAACAATGGGTGTAGGTAGTAGGCAATTTCCCAAGGGCACATTTCTTCTGGTTAGGAGTGGGGATGGGAGTTGGTTCTTCACCAGCCTGTTCTATTTTCTGTCAGCTGTTGAAGCAGACTTGCTAAAACCATTTGCATCAAGCCCTCCTCATATGCCAGAAGCGCCCTACAAATGATTGCTCAAAGTCCCAGACACCTCCTTCAAATTACTGTGGGAACCAGCCCTCGGGGTTCTGGAGCTTATCTGAAGACAATCATGTGAAAGGCGCTGAAGCAAAGGATGACACTGTGCAAAAGGCAAAGAGCCTCTTCTGATCAAGATGTGTTCACGTGGGAAGCACAAAACTGAACTAAGAAAATTTTTCTTTTGAACCCTTTCCATACTTGCCCTTTCCAAAATGCTAGGGAAAAGAATGGGTAGGCTTCTGTAGACCCATACTGTCTCTCTCTGTTTGGAAAGTGCCTAGCTCATGGAGGGTGCTAGCACAATATAAATAACACTGTGCACTAGACTAACCCAGGGATGAAATTTGGAAGTCTTTCAAACACAAGAAACTCTGACATGTGGATAAGCCACAACAAACAACAAAAGTGGGTCTTAACCAATTCAAACTTTAGAAAGTCACTCCATTTTCATTAGTAGTAGCAGTCAACCAAGCCACCATAATTGGTGCTTTGGGCTGTCTCAGCAGAAAGGCTGTTTAGGCCACAGATGATGAAGTTCCCTCCCCTCTCTAGAGGTTATCCCTCCAGGGCCAGGATGAGGCACACGTGTGGCTGAGTAGAAAAAACTTGTGCTGTCACTGTATCTGTTCTATGGATAAACAGAGTCCGTTGGTCTCCAGGGCTGTCACTACAGCACCTTACATCAGCATGGAATTTGTTTGGCAACCAGTGACGGCATGTGCCAGTGGCCTGCTCTGTGTAGTAAGTTCTCTCACCTGTTCTAGGTCAGAAGGGTGTCTTCATCATAGGCTTGTCCCCACAAGGAGTGGCTGCAAAAGCAGGAGTCCAACATAATGACCGCCTGATTGAAGTGAATGGGAAGAACGTGGAAAACGACAAACATGAGGAAGTCGTTGAAAAGGTATCTACTAGCATGACTCCTCTTCTTCCTTCATTTAAAGCCAGTTCCTCTGTCTGAGGCTACTTGCAATGTCAACACTGTTTGAATGCATTCACAAAGCAGGTGAAGAGGCTGAGGTCAATACCGTACATTATCAGCAACACTTCAGTCACAAAATATGCTGCTACTTTGGCTTTGTTTCTTGGATGGGTCAGGGTAGCTGGAGTGCAAGGCTGCTGAAAAGGTTGGCTGATCTTGAAAGTCAGGGACAGACTTCCACCAGACACCCTAAGCTTGCTTTGGAAGAATACTGCCCTTGAGTCAGGCCCGAATGGTGTAAGCACCACAACTGTACTGTTGCCATAAGCCTGATTAAATAAATGGTGGCACAGTATTAGGAATTCTGAAAATGAGGATGAAATCAGCACATCTGCGATGGAGTCCAGTACAATGGGAAATCTTTCTGGTATTAGGATGGTAAGACTGGAAATCACAGCAGTTTGTGCTCTGTGATTTAGCTGAAGAAGGATTTGATGTGAAGATCTGGATAGTTACAAAAAGGAGGATTTCCAGGAAATGGGATTCCCTCCTGCTAAGAAACACAAAACTAATTTTAACAGTGCAGTTTACAGACTCGATCAGAGCCAAATAATGTAACCTAGCTGTCAGTAAAAGGGACCCAGAGCAAACGAAGTGTGCAAGAAAGCCTGCATTTCTGATCATGAAATGTCCTTCTGCCACATCCTCTCAACAACTGGTATATTCCTGTTTGTGGTGATGGTAGTTTAAAGATCTACTTGGTGTTAGGGAAAATAATTAATGTAGTCTGAGAGATCAAACCAAACACTGATCCACTGAGGGTAGCATCAGAGATAAGGATAGAAAGAAGAGAACATGTGACTTTTCCATTAGTCTCTTTGGTTAAAATCACACATGCTGAGGCTATAAGCATTCAAACACAGTATGACTATGAAGGAGCTTGAGCTAGAAAAGCTTTCAGAGTACCACTATCCAAACTACAAATCCTACAGCATTCCACTGCGGTTCTCAAACTCCCAAGGGAGGTATGGGAACGTGTCAGGGGAGAAGCGAGCTGTGTGTTTTTGTTTTATTTATTTTTTTAAAGCATTCTGGCTGCCAGTCCTGAGTGGCTGGGGCTCGTGCAGAAGGGCCATGCACTCCTGGGAGGCAGGGACAGCAGGAGCTCCACCTCCTGGACTTGGGCTGTCCTCTCCTTCCCCTTCCCTCCCCTCACCCCTGCCCCCAGTCTCTCACTGGGAGACAGCATGGGCTCAGGCTCTCCTCCCCACCGTCCCAATCTCATACCTTGAGGTGGCTGTCAACCCCAGAGTGGGAGCACAGAAATAAGGGTGGCAATTGGGCATTAAGTCTGCTGTAAAAAGTGATATTGCTGAATTTCTCTTTTCACATTGACACCTTTACTTCTGTGCTGCTGGCACAGTGCTGCCTTCAGAGCTGAGCACCCAAACAGCAGTTGCTGCTCTCCGCTCTGCCACTGAGTGGCAGTATATGTACCTGGGGGGAGGACACAAACTACTACAGACATAAAGAAGGGGGGGGGGGAACGATCAAATAAGTTTGTGAAGCAATCCACTATGATCCAAACCACTCTATTAACTATGAAAAATTGCAGTACTTGTGTTCTGTACTATTGTTGCAATACTTTTTATAAGGAGAAGAAATATGCAGGTTTTGAGTGAAGATGGAGAGAAGAATGGGAGTAGAGAAACAGAGGTATGAGGGGACAGACAAAAAACACAAAGTTAGGGTATGGGAAAGTAGGGGGATTAGAAGTAGCTCCAGAGCAGTCAGAGCTGAATGTTATAGTAACTTGTGGTAGATGCTGCTGTCTACAGTCATATAGGCAGCACATGGGTGCACATATTGGAGCACCATCCAACAACCTAGTCTGTATAGACCTTACAGCCCATTCACTTACAGCCCACAGGGGTGGCTCCAGGCACCAGAACTCCAAGCGTGTGCCTGAGGCAGCAGGCCACAGGGGGCAGCCTGCTGGTCACCATGAGGGTGGCAGTCAGGCTGCCTTTGGCGGCATGCCTGCAGTTTCGGCGGTAATTCGGCGGTGGGTATGCCAAAGGCGTGGGACTGACGGACATCCCGCAGGCATGCCACCGAAAGCCGCCTGACTGCCATTCTTGGGGCGGCAAAATACATAAAGTCACCCCTGACAGCCCACCGTTGTACATCAAAGAACCTGCCAATATAACGCTCTCCACAGCCCACACACTCCACTCAAAGGCCTGTGTTTGAGATTGTGTGTGTCGTTGCAGGTGAAGAAGTCTGGGAACCATGTTGTGTTTCTGCTATCAGATAATGAAACTGACCAGTACTACAGCAACCACCAGATGATGCTGACAAGAGACACAGCCAGCCTGAAATTGCTTCCCCACAAACCCCGACTTGTGGAGCTCAAGAAAGGAGACAACGGCTATGGGTTTTTCCTGAGGGCGGAACAAAATGGTAACGGTGAGAACCCAGCCATCAGCCAGGCCCCTACGTGCTCTGTAGAGTGCTTTTATGGGGCCTGTAGGACTCCTACTCTCCAGTGCCTACTGCTCATCTTGGAAAGATCATTTCCTGTCCTGCTGCCAACCCAGTCCCCCCACAAACACAGCTCACCACAGCCAGGCACCTCCAATCTATAGCCTGTTTAATACAGGAGGCCAGACTAGATGATCCCAAATGGTCCCTCCTAGCCTTGGAATCTATGAATCTCCTTCAAACCTTCCAATCTGAGGTGGAACATTCCACTGTGCTGCTCGTGGCCCTCCTCACCCACTACAGTCCAGCTCCCATAATCTCCATTTGTGGCAGCCTCCAACCCCAGGTTTTTGAGGATCAGCAACGTGTCCAGGGTAATGTCTGATTGTTTTTCACAACAGAACCCTGGCTTATCTGAATGGCTTCAAAGGGATCCTTGGTTGCTCCCTCACAACTAGGTTCACCAAAATCATGAAGCACTCTATTTTAAGTAGGCTTAAACTCCCCCGCCCCTTGCCTCAGAGTAAACCACAACTTCCATGTGTCTTGTTCAGGGGGAAAAGAACCTGTATTCAAGTCACTTGGAAGGAGATCTAGATCTGCGCTAGGGTTACCCCAGAATTAGCTAAATCAGGAAGCTTATTTCAACCTGAAATCAGAGAACGAGTTTCTACCATCTTAAATATCTTTTATAATCCAAACCAAACACATCCCATGAACAACTGCTTTTCTCTATTTGAACTAGGCCTGTATTTTTTTTTTTTTTTTTGAGATCAGGTCATTTAATTAAGGACATTGATTCTGGTAGCCCGGCAGCGAAGGCCGGTCTAAAGGACAATGATATTCTGGTGGCTGTAAATGGGGAGTCAGTGGAGGCACTGGATCATGACACCGTGGTGGAGAAGATTAAGAGGTGTGGGGAAAAGACCACGTTGCTGGTGGTGGATAAGCAGACAGACACCATGTATAAACTGGTAAGGCAATGCAGGCTGGGGTTGGGCTTGTATAGCTCCTCACTAGATAAGACACAGGCAGCAATGAAATAGTGGGTCCATTCTGAAAGAAGCACCAGTTCAAAGGCTTTTTAATAGCCCTTATTCAAGTACTCGCTATAGCGAATGTCTGAGATGGGCTCATGTCTGTCTCCCTCAGCAGAGACTTCTGCAGTATGTCACTAAACTTTCCAATTTACTCTTGCCCTAGACCTTCCTATATACTACTGAAACAATACCAGATTCGAGCAGGTCAGTGCACAGACCAGCAAGTTAACCAATTGCAACTACCAAGCCGTTTCCTGTATGAATTAGAGGAGAAAACTCTGCTCACATTTGTGCCCATGTTGCAACTTTCTACCTCTATCACTGAAGAGGTTTTAATAAGCACGTAGAATTCACAGGTGTGACCTATCCTGACTGTTGTAAAGATTTCAAAACGCAACAAGATGTTAGACTATGGCTGTCAAGCACTTCAAAAGATTAACGGCGTGATTAAAAAAAGTAACCACGCAATTAATAGCACTGTTGAACAATAACAGAATACCATTTATTTAAATATTTTTGGATGTTTTCTACATTTTCAAATACACTGATTTCAATTATAACACACAATACAAAGTATATGGTGCTCACGTTATATTTATTTTTATTACAAATATTTGCACTGTAAAAAACAAGATATAGTATTTTTCAATTCACTTAATACAAGTACTGTAGTGCAATCTCTATCATGAAAGATGAGCTTACAAATATAGAATTATGCACAAAAAATAACTGAATTCAAAAACTAAACATTGTCAAACTTTAGAGCCTACAAGTCCACTCAGTCCTATTTCCTGTTCAGCCAATTGCTCAGACAAACAAGTTGATTTACATTTGCAGGCTATAATGCTGCCCGCTTTTTGTTCACAATGTTACCTGAAAGAGAGGACAGGTGTTCTCGTGGCATTTCTGTAGCCAGCACTGCATGATATTTATATGCCAGATGCACTAAAGAGTTGTATGTCCCTTCAGGCTTCAACCACCATTCCAGAGGACACGTGTTCATCCTGATGACAAGTTCTGCTCAATAACAATCCAAAGCAGTGCAGATTGACATGTTCATTTTCATCATCTGAGTCAAATGCCAACAGCAGAAGGTTGATTTTTTTTTTTTTGGTGGTTTGGGTTCTGTAGTTTCTGCATCAGAGTGCTGCTCTTTTAAGACTTCTGAAAGCACGCTCCACACCTCGTCCCTCTCAGATTTTGGACAGCACTTCAGATTCTTAAACCTTGGGTCAAGTGCTGTGCTATCTTTAGAAATCTCACATTAGTACCTTCTTTGCGTTTTGTGAAATCTGCAGTGAAAGTGTTCTTAAAATGAAGATGTGCTGAGTGATCATCTGAGACTACTATAACATGTAACATATGGCAGAATGCAGGTAAAATAGAGCTGGAGACATACAATTCTCCCCCAAGGAGTTCAGTCACAAATTTAATGAACACTTGCATGTCCTCTGGAATGGTGGCTGAAGCATGAAGGGGCATACGAATGTTTAGCATATCTGGCATGTAAATACCTTGCAATGCTGGCTACAAAATTGCCATGTGAACGTCTGTTCTAACTTTCAGGTGACATTGTAAATAAGAAGTGGGCAGCATTATCTCCCGTAAATGTAAACAAACTTGTTTGTCTTAGCAATTGGTGAAGAAGAAGTAGGACAGAGTGGACTTGTAGGCTCTAAAGTTTTACATTGTTTTGTTTTTGAGTGTGGTTATGTAACAAAAAATCTACATTTGTAAATTACTTTCACGATAAATAGATTGCACTACAATACTTGTATGAGGTGAATCTAAAAATACAGCTTTTTATTATTTTATTGTAATAAATTTTATTTATATTATTAATAATTTGTAATAAAAATGTGAGCAGTGTACACTTTGTGTTCTGTATTGTAACTGAAATTAATATATTTGAAAATGTAGAAAAACATCCAAAAATATTTAATACATTTCAATTGGTATTCTATTGTTTAACAATGCGATTAAAACAGATTAATCGTGTGAGTTATCTGCCATTAACTGACAGTCTTAGTTTAGACAGATTTTTCTGTAGGAGTTTTTACATTCATATAAACTCTTTCCTTTGCTTTTGGTCTTTCAGGCTCAAGTTTCCCCATGTTTGTACTACCAGGAAAGACAAGCTTCTTTTCCAGCTGAAGCAGAGGAAGAGCCGACCTCACATGCTGAGCAGGAGGTGAATCACAAGACCAAAATCTGCAGGCTGGTGAAGGGTCCTAATGGATTTGGCTTTCGTTTGAATGCAACCAAGAATATGCCCATGCAGTTCATCAAAGAGGTACTAACCTAGGGCTTTTAGCCTGAGAGAAGCATGAGACACCAGAAGGGACAGTCTGGGCTACAGTGAGATATCCATTCCCTTCCTTCTGTGCTGTGACTGCACTCAGAGCAAGTCACTTTAAGCCATATGTAACAAAAAGGCAAGGTCTGTCCTACGTGCTCTTGACTAATGGAGTTTTAGTCCTTGAACTCAGCATGAACTCACACCCCTAGAGGAGAAAGGATGATCTTGTGATTAAGGTACAGGAGTGGGACTGAGGAGACCTTGGATATATTCCTAGCTCTGCAAAACTTTTGGGGTAAATTGCAAAACTTTTGTCTCTATTTTCTCTTCTTCTTTAATACTTATCTAACCCACAGGAGTGTTGTACTGAATATAACAATATATGTAAGGGATCAGATATCCACAAGACGCTATACAAATGTAAAATACGACAAACCATTCTCTGATCCCTTAAGTACCACAGTTAAATCTACATACCACCACCATGGCCTCTCCCCCACAACAGAAGTCCTGTCCAAGTCAAAACCCATTACAGGACTTGTAATAAAAGTGGAATATATTGGAATACTATGTTAAAGTCTCATCCTTTCTCCTTCTCCAATTAAGTTCTGCTCCAGAATAATTTCTTCCAGTCCTTACTCTTTCTCCTGTATTCGGGGAAAAAATCACAGAACATCCATTCTCTATTTATAATACTTCAGTGTTAATGCAACTTTAATGGTACTGTGCTGGTATCACAGCTTCAGAGCCTGTGTTCGCAGATACTGAAAGGTGGGCCAGCTGATGCAGCAGGACTGGAAGAGGAGGACATTTTGGTGGAAGTGAATGGCGTGAACGTACTGAACGAAACCTATGATAAGGTTGTAGCAAAAATCAGTGACAGTGATGACAGATTGACACTACTGGTGTGTAAAAAAGCAACCTATGAATACTTTACGTCTCAGAATATTCCTATTACTGCCTCTCTGGCAGATCAGCTATATGACACTACTGATCCTCCTGCTTATACAGAGAACCCACCAGCAGAGCCAGAGAGGACTTCGCCAGAACCAAGAGAAAGGGTGGGTAATCTTAAGTTAACCAAATCTTGCGGACCAGGTGGTGGGGAAAGGAACCTGAATCAGTCACTAAATTCACTTGAGGTGGGGTCTATGAATTCTAGTTGTATTCTGGATTTACCAGATCTGATCTACATTAATTAGTATGGAGTGGCAGACCTGGTTACAGCAGGGTAGAACCACTTCTTCTCCCTACTCCACACACAGAGTATCTACTGGAGCCTGGGAAGGGAGGACAGGAGAGGGGAGAGTGTGTGTGTGTGTGTGTGTATGTGCGTGCGTATGTAAGAGAGAGTGTTGAGAGACAGCATTCATTAACGTAGACGAGAACCATATCCTCAGGAATTCTTTGTTCAGCCACAGGGAGCACAGGAGCTAAGTAACTGTGAACATGGGAAAACCATGTGAAGCACTCTAAACCAGCGCAGATTCTTTGGTGGGCATGGGACGGGTAGACTGTGACCAAGTGAGACCAACAAAGGTCCTGAGAAAAAATAAATATTCTGACCACACTGGTTCAGGGAAACTGTGCCATCAACAAGAGTTTGAAATTTGCTCTTGTCAGAAAAATGACACCTGTACTCAACTGCTCTGATCCCTGTGTGGATTCAGGATCTTTGCTGTGAAAAATAAACAAGTTTTTACTCCTGTTCATGCAGGAGACACAATAAAGCTAGGAAGGAACGAACTGGATTCTATTCCTCCACATGTATTATCACCAGAATTGTTAACTACGTTCCAGCTACAGATTCTTTCAGTGATATCTTATGTCTCAGGCTGGATTTGCAGAGCTATAGTTAAACCTTTCTTTTTATCTTTGACCTTGGTGGATTTGATATGAAAGTTGAGCAAGAACATGGAATTCCCACTAGACAACTGGGTCGCTTTGTAAAGTGCATTTAAAAGAGTAATTCACTAGCTTCTCACGCAAAGGCAAATTCCTCCTGGGCATAGGTTCAGAACAGATTGTTAGTTCACAGTGGCATGAGGAATCGCTATCGCATTATCTACAAACCATAAAATAATCAGAAATTTCAACTTATTGCTTTTCCACAGGCCAGCTCCTCCTCCTCCTCTTCACTCTCAATTGCCTCAGCAGAAGAGGAGGATGACACACAGTTATGATGAGACAGACCACAACAGAAATCAATCAGACATCTTCCAAGGTTTAAAGAAAGTTCTCTTCATCCAAGCAGTCTTTGTTCTTTTACCTCCCAGAACCACACTGTGCTATGGAACTTCATACTTGTGAGGACTGGAACAGCAACTTTCTTCTAACTAACTTTCCCTGAAGGGGAACAATTTCACTACTCCCAAGAACAACCACTCACCTACCTAATGCTGCTAATCGTAGTTCATTGGTCTTCTGCCCGGTGAAGTGGATAGTTACTTCTATTATTGATCTGTAAAAGCTTAAATGACTAATCAGGAACATCTGTCATCTTGCGGGGGAGGAAATGTGATTCACAAATCAATAAGCACAATAAAGCTCCTTAATACAGAAACTGATCTCTCACATCCCCCACAAGAGACTTTTTTCCTCTTAATCACTGTGGCTATTATATGCTATATTTACTGTAACACAATCAGTTTAACCCAGTAGATGTAATATATCATGATAAGCTAATGTATTCTGTGAAGAACACTTCTTCTCACTTGCTAACAAGCTGTAGTATTGTCCTTTCAAAACAATAAGCTAACTAACAGTTCACTGTTCAGAAGCTGCAAGCACCAATCCCTCCACCCCACTCTCCTAGCTGCAGATCATGGCAGTTTGAACAGTGTCTGTAATTCAGTGTAAACAGCTTTGTTTGCTTACATGCCAACACCTTGTCTCTAATGCAATATGAATCAGCTCTGTGGTACCGATAGTGGATGCTATACCTCCTTGGTGTAAGCTTGAGACAAAGCATAAATAAATCAGAGCGGCTATTTCTCCTTCCCGGGTCTTACTCCTGCCATCTATGATGTATGTTCCACAACAGCTTTAAAATGAGCAAAGTCTGGGAGAATGGTTTTCCGCAAGCTATACATTTAAGTTGCATGGGTGAAATTTACCTTCGTGACTTGCATTAAGCCAACAAGGGACATGGGCTGATGTAGAATATATCGGTCAGTGGGGAACACTGAATTTCTAGTGTATAACGTAAACTAGTTATAGCTACCACCTTTGACTTCGCACTAAACTCCAGTGAACAGTAACCCAAGGCATGGATTCTGATTCATCAGGCCCTAAATGGTAACAAAGGACTAACTTCCAATTCCTAAAGAAGCTAGATACTAATCATGCACATCTCCCCTGAATGTCAATCCACTTCCCCCTCTGCCAAACAGTGACATTCACACATTTGCCCATCTCTATTAAAGTCCCTGGGACTGACACAAACAATTATGATGCTAGTGGTGAGGTATTACGAAAGCTGATTTAATTTCACAGACTCAGACATTCAGATCCAGAATCAACACCCTCCAACTCTGGATTAAGACTGATTTGTTTTTAAACTGAAATCACGTTTCCTCGGTGTCCTTTATGTAGAATTCTTCTACCTGTGATTTTAAGAGGTCTCTCCTCAGACCATCCTTGGCAGATTTTTCAATACCATAAGACACACCTGTCCCATGGATTTTCCTATTCCGTGGCTCTCAGCTGTCCTCCACTTTTCTCCTGCCTCTGCTGTTTGTTCAGCTCATGGCACCCTGTTCAAAGGATGAACCATATACTTCTAAGTGCAACTGTAGAAGTCAGAAGGGCCAGTTACATCATCAGAGCACAGAAAGAGCTGTCCTCCCTCTCTCTTAATCCTGTCACCCCTAATGAGTTGCAGTAGTCCACCAGAAGGGATTATAGAACAGTGGGCAGAACTGGAATGGATTCAGAGTGCCATGTGCTTCTCTGGGGCCTGTTTATGTGCCAAGTAGAGGAAAAGGATGCTGGAGAGAGCGCTAACCAGGAATATCACATCAAACCAACGGTGATAGAAATTGAACTGCAGCTCCCCCAAGACTTCTGTAATGATAGTGCGATACTCCAGGGGCATACTCATCCGGATTAGGAGCACGGAAGAGACGAAGTACATCCCCTGGAGATAAGATACAGGAAGTGCATCAGTTAACTGCTTCACGGGTGGTTACTTTGCTGAGATGGGACAATAATAATAAAAGCTCACTAGCAGGTCTGGATACTCACCATGATCTGTGCCAACAGCAGAACAATAACATTGGAGGACTTGCTGCTGGAGATGGCATAGAAGAACTGTAAAGAGGAAAAAAGTACTGAAAACAGGACTCTCATTACCAGGAGTGTTTGTGCTCCCTTCTACAGGAACATGGAAGGAATACATGCCCCAATCATTCCTCTTTAGTCCTAGAAACCAGCACTGAAGGAAAAAAACGTGCTTCCTAGACCCTTCAAAGGTACAGACCTGGGCCTTGTCCCCAGTAGAGCTACAAGTGTTTTAACATAGGCCCCACTAAATCAGCTACTAACACTGCATGGCCAGCCAGTGTGGAGAATCCAGTTTTGAAAAAAAACAAACAAACAAACAAAAAACAACCCAAAATACATTCTAGCCTAGGAATGACTAAGCCCAGTTTACAGGCCAGCATCAAGTGGGTCACCCGGTTGTGTGTTGCCACAGTTTTCCCCTGTGGTTGTACTAATGCATTAATCCCCTACCTGCTCCCCAGAAACAGCTAGCAGTTTAAATGAAGCAACCCAAGTCCTCTTAATCGCCATTCAGTACCCAATACTAACAAATCCAGGCTTCCACATCGTTAAGCCTTGTCTACCTTACACTTCGTCTCTTAAAATTTCCCATTCTTACTACCACTGATAGTAAAAACAGTGGAAGGGCTAATATAAACTGCTCACAGGCAGCAACCAGGGATTAATCACTAGATTTGTTCTGAGCAGTTAGAAAGCCTTCTGACTGAAACAATGGGAGCCAATTTAGACTAGCATGACTACTGTTGATAGCAACAGGGAGATTTTTCTTTTTTAAGAGAGAAAGTCTAGGGCAAGGAGAGAGTCTCAGATTATACTACAAGTTTTAAAACATTTATAACACTATTTAGAGCCCTAACACTAACACCATTCCTCTGCTTGGACTGGAGGCACTTATAGATTGTGCACTGCATTTAGTGACTGAAATTGCCAGAAAAAGTTACCCTCCCCTTCTCTAATTCAGCCATAAAAGACTTTTTTCTCCATCCTACTCCCTGCAAGGACTTCTATCCCAGCCTTCCTCATCCCCTATTTGTCCACTAACTGAATAGAGACCACAGGTCCTACATTTGTACTGAAGGTTTACACCAGTGGTTTTCAACCTGTGGGCTGCAGACCTATCTAAGAATTCCAAAGGGGTCTGCACCTCCATTCAAAAATGTTTAGGGGTTCACATATGAAAAAAGGTTGAAAACCCTTGTTTACACAATGTTCTCTTGACTAAGTTAGAAAAACACACAAGCTCTCTTGGACTGCTATCATGAAAGAGGGCCCTGGCCAGGCGTACCTTTGTGAGTGTGATCAGTAAGCCTCTGATGGAGGTGACAATGATTATTCCAACGAGGATAAAGGAAATGTGCTGAGACCAGAATTTTACCTGCACCAACAAAAACAGGAAATTGTTAAATCCCTGGGGCCAGGCATTTGAAGAATGTGTGTGGATGTGCACTTAACAGGATCTCTGAATTCTCATACTGTGCAGATACTCACTGTAGAGAAATTTACATACAGGTATATATTCTCCTGCAAGGGCACAAAGATGGGTACTTTCGTGTGCAAGTGTTTACTCTACACACATGGGAAATGCACAGATCTAGCCTATATGGACTTCATGGAAGGAACTGAGGGTTCGGATGTGAATATTTATAGAGTAAATACAAAAGAACACACATCTATTTGGTACATAAACCTAAATGCCTCTAGATACATGTAATATACTAGACAAGGCCTGTCCCTGTTTCCATCTGTTCACAACAAACATGTGAACCACTGCCCTCTTCTGGACAGCTGGTATATGGCTACAACAAGCAAAGGAGATTATTATTATAGGAAGGGCTGCTAGCCCCATCTATTATTAAGGTTGCCCAACACATTTCATTATAAGACCCTCTTTTCAGTTGGTTATAACTTGGCCAAATTTTAATTATTTGGGCTGAAATTTTCCATGGAAAGTGTCTGCCTCAAAATTCCAGAAAGTTTCAGTCAAAACAATTCAGCCATCTCCAAAAACAAGGCTACAGAAAAGTACATTGTTTTGACCATGTTAAAAAATTCTGGAGATCTTTTCTTTGAAAAGCAGTAAAGCCCCCATACACTGGAGTAGGGGCTTGGAATTTGGGAGGGATATGCCTTTTGACATCCTTGTGAAAATCCACCCAAATGTGTCCAAGTTAGATAAACCTGAGAAAAACTCCAGTTTGCATAGACTTGGCAGAGACTTGCTGGAATGCAGTTATATTCCCTGAAAATTCCATTCACACTGAAAATGCTCCAGCCTGAGGCTCAGCAGGACTTTCCCTGAAATTGCACCTCTGAGTTGCTGGGGATTGTGCCAGGTCCATCAGGGTGGATTAAAATCTGTTATTTTTCTTTTAATCAGTTTTTTTAATTGTTGTTTAAATTACAATGCATTTTTCTTTTTAAAAATAAACCTGTTTAAAATTAAATCTTGATTTAATATAAAATATATTCAGGCCTAAACTTCCTATAATTTGTAAATGTGAAACATATTTTGGTAAGAGAGGTTTATGTATACAAAACATTTAAGGCTGTTTTGTTTAATAAATATAAATATATGCTGTTTTGTGTATTTAAATAACTTCCAGTTACCATCCTAATGCAGTTAGATACAAATAATGAGCAAAAAGTTAATTATCTAGTAAATAATATCTCATTCACTATTTTCTAACACACTAAAAATGTAGAATTAAAAAGAATCTGAAAATATTAAGCTATATAATTGCTTTAATAAATGTATATATATAAATGTAAAGGCTCTATTTAGCTGTAAATCAATGTTTTAATGGTTAGATCAACCCATGAGAATGTACCTTCTTTTAGAAGGTAACTGAAGTACAAATAGAAAAGTTGATTAAAAATCAATGATCAAAATAGGGACTTTCCACTTGGTGATTTAAATCATTATTTAAATTGCCTTGATTTAAATCAATCCATCCTGAGGTGCAGACACCTAAACTGAGATCAGGGAGCCTGTCTCTGCTGTGCTCTCAATTATTACCCTTCCTCCTCCTGCATCTGGCCCAGGAAGCCCAAGGGAGGAATAGGGGGGCAGAGAGGAAAAAAATAGTATGTTATCATTAGGACCCTATCAAATTCATGGCCATGAAAAATGCGTCATGGATCGTGAAATCTGGTCTCACCCATGAAATCTGGTCTTTTGTGTACTTTTGCCCTATACTATGCAGATTTCACCAGTGTTTCTCAAACTGCGGGTCCCGACCTGAACAGGAGTTACGGGGGACAGCGAGGGGAGCCAAGGTTATTCTAGGAAGGTTGGGTATTGCCATTCTTATTTCTGTGCTGCCTTCATAGCTGGTGGCCAGAAAGCAGAGGTTGCTAGCCAGGCACTTAACTCTGAAGGCAGCACCCAATCATGACATCTTTACTTCTGCACTGCTGCTGGCAGTGGCGCTGCCTTCAGATGTGGGCTTCTGGCCAGCAGCCACCACTCTCCAATCAGCCAGCTCTGAAGGCAGCACCACTACCAGCAGCAGTGCAGAAGTAACAGAGGCAATACTGTGATCCCCCACCACAATAACCTTGCAACTCACCCCCAACAACCCTCTTTTGGGTCAGGACCTCTACAGTTACAACACTGAAATTTCAGATTTAAATATCTGAAATCATGAGATTTATGATTTTTAAAATCCTATGACTGTGAAACTGGCCAAAATAGACCGTGAATTTGGTAGGCCCCTTGTGATCACATAACTACAGACTGTACCAGAATGCATACGCAGAAGAAAGCTGAATTAAGCCTCCATAAGCAACCTTAATGCTAGCATTTCCTAACTTTTGAGTACTTGATGTCAAAACCTTAATCAGGTCCTTTAAATGTAGTTTGCATGTATAGTTATTTATATAGTGCAGAGGTGGGCACACTACAGCCTGCAGGCCACATCCAGCCCGCGGGACCTTCCTGCCTGGCCCCTGAACTCCTGGCCGGGAAGGCACAATACTCTGGGCAGAGGAGTTACGAGCTTCTGGAGCGGCACAGCTGCAGAGCCCAGCCTGACGTGGTGCTCTGTGCTGTGTGGTGCCGACGGTGCGGCTGCAGTGCTCCAGTCACCAGTGCTCCAGAAAACGCAGTAAAGGAGCAGGAGGAGTTGGACAGGGGGCAGGCGAGTTCAGGGGTGTGGGCAGGGGTGTGGATAAGGGTTGGAGGGGTCACAGTGCAGTGAACAGGGGGTTGAATGGGGGCACGGATCCTGGGGGGGCAGTCAAGGATGGGGGGTGGATAGGGCTAGCTTGCTGGGGTCCCCAAGGGAGCGGTATAATGGGGCTGGCAGGGTCCTG
>NC_133769.1:179817626-179929207 GCF_003597395.2 Chelonoidis abingdonii | reverse complement strand
GGGGGGCAGTCAGCAATGAGAGGGCTGGTTGGATGGGCCGGCAGGGGACAGCCAGGGACAATCAGGGGACAGGGAGTGGGGGGAGGGAAAGTGGATGGGGAAGAGATCCTGGGGGAGCTGTCAGTGAATGGTATGCCCCTTCCCCCCCCACAAACCGGCCCTCCATACAATTTCTGAAACCTGATGAGGCCTGATGAGGCCAAAAAGTTTGCCTGCCCCGATACAGCATCAGAAAAATAACACTTTACAAGAAAAAAGTGAAAGCTGAAATAAACATAAATAAAAACACAAGTCCTAATTCAAATGGAGCACATGGGGAGGTGGAGTCATTTCATGTTTCACTTGTAATCATGTGCCACAAACCAACTAGTATACAAATTGTGCAGGCACGCACTTATTACTATTCACAGAGAATGCTCATTGTAAAATTGTCTGTCCATGAATACACTAACACAAACTAAGTTCTGCAGGTCAGACACTATTCATCTCTTATTCACAGCTGAGTACGGTGTCCATTCTTATTAATAAATACTAATCTAAGTCCCCAGAGATCCATTCACACGAACTGTAAATTCATGCAGTGTACGTGCACACACACTGTTCACTGCACCCCTCCACATATTGACACATCGTGGACAGCCACTTCCAGAGTGCCCTCCATTGAAGTGTTCAACATCCCATAAGACAGGTATTGTTCTAATTTTACAGATTGGAAAACTGAGGTTCATAATGGTTAAATGACTTCTCCAAGGACATAAGTCAATGGCAGAGCCACAAACAAAAATCCAGCTCAGAGTTCTCTGCTTTAACCATGAATCTCTGACTGAGAGTTATAAACCACCTATGGCAATAACCCCATTAAGATGGGGGTGAATGGAATGCTCACACCTCATGGGACCGTGACATGAAAGCTCAAAGGACCCTTTCCTCCCTCCAGGTCAGGGTGTGGAGCACGGTGAGCTACTAACATGCAATAGGCTTGTTGTGTGAATAGTGGACATCCTCCAGCATTAACTTTCACTGGAACATGGTTAAAATGATGTGCTCTCTAAAGGTGATACCCAGAGGCTAATGCTGCATTATATTCATCTCTAGCATGGGGATTGTGTGCACTCAGGGTGTCAAAGTGTACTTGCAAAGTATACTTTATGGTAAGAGGAGTGACTATTAAGTTTGGATACTAGTGTATTAAGAGCAATGTTCACACTATATTTCCCAGTGTAGAGATTGGTGGAGAAATTTAAGCCCCTTCTCAGAGCCCCATTTATCCCCACCAGCTGCTCCCACAACACCAGTTCAGTTAGTAATAGATAAAACAGCAATTACTGATGTGAGTGGGGGGGTTTAAATGTTTCTCACATCAAACTGGATTCCCAGATAATTTACAGTGATCTCAATTCCTCTTGTGACTGGATCAGTCTTCCCAACTCGATCAAATACGATATTGATGGTTGCCTGCAGGAGAGAGACAAGTGCATCAATTCAAGGGAATGTGGTATACACAGCACAACTGTATCTGTGACACACATACATGTCCTTTGCTCTGTATTTCATCACAGAACAATCCCATAGAGTTAACTGAGAGTATACAAAATGTATGAAAACACACAATGCAGTAAGAAACAGTATCCCAAATAGATGCCAATGTCATTCAAAAACTAATTTCCAGGAGCAGGACGTATGAAAAGAAACTGGAAGAATATTCTTAAGGTGCAGACAAGAATCTGTGTGTAAAGTCTCACTACCCGTATGTGTCAAACAATCTAAGCAAGGTTATGCAAAACGTTTATGGACAACAACGTTTATTCACGTACCATGAAGATTTTCCAGACGCAATAGATGGAGAAAAAGTAACCCAGGAAATTAAAGTATTTCCCCTGGAAAGTTTTGGAGTATTCTATTCTCTCCTGAAAGGGAACAAAAACAACAAAAACCACCCATACATTTAACATTTTCAGGTTCAGATAAAATTCAAATGTATAAGTTTTAGACAATTACCAGTAAAAAACAGCAATGATTACTTTGTCCTTCTACAGCTCTCAACATTCAAGTGTTTACAGACACATTAATGAATGAACCTCAAGGCCCGTGTGAGACAGAGCTGCAACAGTAGCTCCTCTTATGAACAGCAAAACTGAGGCACTGAGTAGTGAAGTGCCAAGGTGTCACAGCTAATAAAGATCTGGAAAGAGAACCCAGCTCTTCAAACTTCTATTCCTGGCTTCCATGAAGCCATGCTCCCTCCTGACATTTTAGCACTGACATGTATTAATTTTTATAAAACATAAGAACTCATCACTTCAGTACATTGTGAGGCCAATCTGCAGAAGAAAAGACTAAGTCAGGGCCTCATTAGCAGGGGAACTGAGCACAGACCCCTCTCCCAACACAGTTTGGGATTGCTGGCCTTTTCTGAGGCCCGGTACATGTTCCACTGCATATATGAACTGGGGAAAACAGCTTGCCACCTGACCCCGAGATTTGAGAAACAGACTCTTCCAATATTGTGTCAAAGCTGAGAAACCAGCTGCTGTTTTCATCGTTGCCAACAGAATGCCTTTAAAATTACTTCTGTTTATTCTGCTCATCCTCTCCCAGACTATCAATCTGGCTCTTTGCTACGTACCTTAGTTGCATGCAGGTCAGCAGTTTCCAGGAAAAGCTGCCGACTAAGCTCTTCCAACGCATCCACTTCCTGCTGGATAAGAGACAGATCTGGCAAACCAGAAGAGTCAAGGGCAGAATTCTGCAGAAGTTCCTAACATCAACCGGAAACAAACATACCCTGAGGTTCCTCCATTCCTGGGCTCCCTGCACAGACACAATCTCAGTTTAAACTGCACCAAAAACCCTCATATGATAGAATCTTCAGAGCACTCCATTGTAACAATGCCGGTCAGCATGACCCCTTTAACAGGATCACATAACTGATCTCTGTATCACAAGCAGAGGAATGCACACTACCAAATGGAACCAAGTTGCTCCCAAAAACTAGCTGATCTGTTTTTATAACATCCGTACACTTTAATCTCCACTAGAACTTCTTTGTGTTACTTGCACTCCATCACCATCTACAGGACTTCTGCTGGGAGTTAAAGACTGGTTATCAAACCATGTGCAGAATTTTCCTCACCATGCATACCCTTCCTGCTCCTTCCTGTTGGCCCAGAACCCTACTCATATGGCTCTCAGTAAGGTTCCCTGCCCCTCCCCGAAGCATTCTGGGAGATCTGAATCTGAATGCTTAGCAAAAACTATTGTCTTTCTGTAACTCTCACTGTTTGCCAAGCCCCACCGCACCCGTTCTCACAGGATTCCTTTCTATCTTGTTCTTGTGGACACTCTCCCTACACCAACCCTTTACCTGAGCAGATGTCCAGTATTTTGTTGTGCTATAGTGTAAGCTCTTTGGGGCATAAAGTGTTTCTTACTCTATGCTTTGGGAAGAGCTGTGTGATATATAAATGCTTAACAACACTGGCCTCCCTGTCCTTTTTCCTAATTAAATCCTATTTCTACTCAGCAGGGAACTAGCCTGAAGCCCCATGGACAGGAGAGGAAGGATACTTTCACTGCCAGGGGCCGATGTGGTAACACTTTTTATCATTCCCCAGAAGCTGGTGGGTTTGTTGTGCACTTCCCCTCTTTGGAACATGGTCCTGTGGGCCATTGCCATTCTGAAAAGAGAAAAGATTCAGTTCTCAGAAAAAGATGCATTGTGCAGCAGACATTGTGAAACTTAGCCCTTGGCTACACTGGCACTTTACAGCGCTGCAACTTTCTCGCTCAGTTGTGTGAAAAAAACACCCCCCAAGCGCTCCAAAATACAGCACTGTAAAGCACCAGTGTAAACAGTGCTGGGAGCATGGCTCCCAGTGCTGCAACCTAATCCCCATGAGGAGGTGGAGTACGTGCAGCGCTGGGAGAGCTCTCGCCCAGTGCTGGCGCTGCAACCATACTCGAAACTTCAAACTGCTGCCACGGCAGCGCTTTGAAGTTTCGAGTGTAGCCAAGCCCTTATTCAGTGCAGAGACACACCCCTACCATTCACACAATCACCAATCCTGCTCCAAAACATCTCAGTCAGCTCAGGAATGGAATTCAGTCCTAATCAAACAAGCTACCATGCTGTTGAGATTTCAATAATACAGAATGGATTTCACACCAATTAAAAATAAAGATTCAATTGGGGTCTCAGTCATGTGACTTGTCAGCCTCCCATGTCCTCTTCCAGATCATGTGACTCTGCAGTCTTCACTCTCAGAGGACAGGAGTGGCTAATAGGAGAGTTTGGCGAGGGACTTCTCCAGGTGAAGGAGGAGAGATTGTGGGACCCTTGGGGTAAGTTTGTTGTCTATAGTGTTTGTAGTGTGCTTGCTACTTGACTGAAATATACCATGTGGTCTGTATGTTTGGGGAACCGTGTGCTGACTCTGTGTGTGTTGAGCCTAGCACCCTGCTAGATGAGGCTGAGAGCTAGGAGCTTCTTAATGAGGCATTAAATCAACCCTTAACCAGGGGTGGGGCAACTCAGGCACAGCAGGGCTTTAAAAATCCCACTCCTAAGCAACCAGAGGAGCTAGTGAACAGGAGCGGCTAACAGGGGAGTTTGGTAAGGGAGTTTAAAGGGGGAGTGTGAGCAGGGGCTAGAGATATCTTACATTCTGTGCACTTAAAGGTCAAAACACCACTTGATAAAAACAAAGCGCCAACAAAGAAACAAGCTTTGGGAGTACAAAAAAAGAGAATGCAGGCAGAAGTCAAGCAACAGAGTGGGAGCTACCCAGTTTAATGAACCCAATACAGCATGTACGGTTACCTCCCCTATGGGTTGATGGAGTATGTATGCATTCAGTGCAAGGAGCTCCTGGCCCTCAGAGACCGTGTACGGACTTTGGAGACCAGGGTAGCTGAGCTGCAGGAGCTACGGGAGACAGAGAGGTACATAGATGAGACTTTCCAGGACACAGTAGAACAGTCCCACTCCCGGTCTGACAGCCTCTGTGCTGCTGAGGAGGATGAAAGTCTCAGGAAAGGAGAACATCACGCTGGCGCAGAGGGAAATGATCCCACAGTTGGGACCCTCCTCCCAGATGATGATGTGGTATCCTCTCACACTGAGGATACTTCTCCAGGGAAGGGAACTCCAGTTATTAGGAAGAGACAGGTATTAGTAACAGGCAATTCGATCATTAGAAACATCGATAGCTGGGTTTGCTATGATCAGGAGAACCACATGCTGACTTGCCTACCTGGTGTGAAGGTTGCGGATCTCTCCAGATATCTAGATAGGCTTATGTGTAGTGCTGAGGACGAGCCGGTGGTTGTGGTACGTGGAGGTACCAACGACATGGAGAAGGATAGGAGAGAGGTCCTGGAGGCCAAATTTAGGCTGCTAGGTAAGAAATTGAAGTCCAGGACCTCCATGGTAGCATTCTCTGAAATGCTTCCAGTTCCATGCGCAGGGCCAGACACACAGACAGAACTGCAGGGTCTCAATGCGTGAATGAGACCATGGTGTAGGGAGGAGGGGTTTAGATTTACTAGGAACTGGGGAAGCTTTTGGGAGAGGAGGAGCCTATATAGGAAGGATGGACTCCACCTAAACCAAAACAGAACCAGATTGCTGGTGCTTAAAATTAAAAGGTCACAGAACAGTTTTTAAACTAAGAACTAGGGGAAAGCCAACCAGTGCAGAGGAGTATGTGGTTCGGACATCCCTCAGGGGAGGATATAGAAATGGAGATTCCCTATGTCCTAATAAGGAGGAGAGGATGGAAAATGATAAAGGGTTTGATGGGAAATAGTCAAATGAAAAAAAGTCCCATTCAATTACATCATGCAATAGGGGACAGCCAAAAAATGACAAGTTTTTAAAAAGCTTATATACCAGTGCTAGAAGTCTAAATAATAAGATGGGTGAACTAGAGTGTCTAGTCAGTGTTAAATGACGATATTGATATAATAGGCATCACAAAAACCTGGCAGAATGAAGATAATCAATGGGTCACAGTAATACCAGCATACACAATATATCAGAAGGACAGAACAGGTCATACTGGTGGGGAAGTGGCACTATATGTGAAAGAAAGCGTGGAATCAAATGATATAAAAATCTTAAATGAACTAAGCTGTATGATAAAATCTCTATGGATAATAATTCCATCCTTGAAAAATAAGAATATAGCAGACGGGCTATATTACAGACCACCTGACCAGGATGGGGTTAGTGACTCTGAAATGCTCAGGGAGATTACAGAGGCTATTAAAATAAAAAAATCAATAATAATAATAATGGGGGATTTCAAGTATCCCTATATTGACTGGGTACATATCACCTTAGGAAAGGATGCTGAGTTAAAGTTTCTTGATACCGTAAATGACTGCTTCTTGGAGCAGCTAGTCCTGGAACCCACAAGAGGAGAGGAAATTCTTGATTTAGTCCTAAGTGGAGCACAGGATCAGGTCCAAGAGGTGAATATAGCTGGACCGCTTGGTAATAGTGACCATAATATAATTAAATTTAACATCCCTGTGGCCGGAAAAACTCCACACCAGCCCAACACTGTTGCATTTAATTTCAGAAAGGGGAACTACACAAAAATGAGGAAATTGGTGAAACAGAAATTAAAAGGAACAGCACAAAAAGTAAAATCCCTGCAAACTGCACGGGAACTTTTTAAAGACACTATAATAGAGGCTCAACTTAAATGTATACCCCAATTTAAAAAAAAAATAAGAGAACCAAAAGAGTGCCGCTGTGGTTAAACAACTGCTAAAAGAAGCAGTGAGAGGCAAAAAGGCATCCTTTAAAAAGTGGAAGATAAATTCTAAAGAGGAAAATAAAAAAGAGCATAAACTCTGGCAAATGAAGTATAAAAATATAATTAAAAAGACAAAAAAGAATTTGAAGAACAGCTGGCCAAAGACTCCAAAAGTAATAGCAAAATTTTTTTTTAATACATCAGAAGCAGAAAGCCTGCTAAACAACCAGTTGGGCCACTGGATGATCGAGATGCTAAAGGAGCACTCAAAGACAACAAGGCCATTGCAGAGAAACTAAATTAATTCTTTGCATCAGTCTTCACTGTTGAGGATGTGAGGGAGATTCCCAAACCTGAGACTTTCTTTTTGGGTGACAGATCTGAGGAACTGTCCCAAATTGATAAACTAAACAGTAATAAGTCTCCAGGACCTGATGGTATTCACCCAAGAGTTCTGAAGGAACTCAAATGTGAAATTGCAGGACTACTAACTGCCATCTGTAACCTACCATTTAAATCAGCTTCTGTACCAAATGACTGGAGGATAGCTAATATGATGCCAATTTTTAAAAAGGGCTCCAGAGGTGATGCTGGCAACTACAGGACAGTAACACACACTACAGTACCAGGCAAATTGGTTGAAACTATCGTAAAGAACAAAACTGTTAGACACATAGATGAACATAATTTTCTGGGAAACAGTCAACATGGTTTTTGTAAAGGAAAATCATGCCTCACCAATTCCCTAGAATTCTTTGAGGGGGTCAACAAGCACGTGGACAAAGGAGATCCACTGGATATAGTGTATTTAGATTTTCAGAAAGCCTTTGACAACATCCCTCACCAAAGGATCTTAAGCAAAATAAGCAATCATGGGATAAGAGGGAAGGTTCTCTCATGGACTGATAACTGGTTAAAAGATAGGAAACAAGGGTAGGAATAAATAGTCAGTTTTCAGAAAGGAGAAAAGTAAATAGTAGTGTCCCCCAGGGATCTGTACTAGGCCCAGTCCTATTTAATACATTCATAAACAATCTGGAAAAAGGAGTAAACAGTGAGGTGCAAAATTTGCAGATGATACAAAACTAATCAAGATAGTTAAGTCCCAGACAGACTGCGAAGAGCTACGAAAGGATCTCACAAAACTGGGTGACTGGGAAACAAAATGGCAGATGAAATTTAATGTTGATAAATGCAAAGTAATGCACACTGGAAAACATAATCCTAACTATACATATACAATGATGGGGTCTAAATTAACTATTACCACTCAAGAAAGAGATCTTGGACTCATTGTGGATCATTCTCTGAAATCATCCACTCAATGTGCAGCGGCAGTCAAAAAAGCAAACAGAATATTGGGAATCATCAAGAAAGGGATACATAAGAAGACAGAAATTATCATATTGCCTCTATATAAATCCATGGTATACCCACATCTTGACTACTGAGTGCAGATGTGGTTGCCCCATCTCAAAATATATTGGAATTGGAAAAGGTTCAGAAAAACGGCAACAAAAATGATTTGGGGAATAGAATGGCTTCTGCATGAGGAGCGATTAATAAGACTGGGACTTTTAAGCTTGAAAAAGAGGCGCCTAAGGGGAGATATGATAGAGATCTGTAAAATCACAACAGGTATGGAGAAAGTGTTATTTACTACTTCTCATAATACAAGAACAAGGGGCCACAAAATGAAATTAATAGGTAGCAGGTTTAAAACAAACAAGAAAGTAATTTTTCACGCAATGCACTGTCAATCTCTGGAACTCCTTGCCAGAGGGTGTTGTGAAGGCCAATCCAAAACTGGGATCAAAAGGGAGCTAGATAGATTCATGGAAGATAGGTTCATCAATGGCTATTAGCCAAGATGGGCAGGAACGGCGTCCCTAGCCTCTGTCTGCCAGAAGCTGGGACTAGGTGACAGGGCATGGATCACTTGATGATAACCTATCTGTTCATACCCTTTAGGGGACCTGCCATTGGCCACTGTCAGAGGACAGAATACTGGGCTTGGTGGACCTTTGATCTGACCCAGTATGGCCAGTCTTATGTCCTTTCAGTGACCACACAACCCACCAAATGCCTCTCTCCTTTGGAGCACCTCTGTCACTGTACAACTGCCTTCTCCCCAGAGCTGTGAGAACTGGACTGAATGCAGCAATGCTCTATGGCAGCAGTTCTCAAACTATGGGCCAGGACCCCAAAGTGGATTATGACCCCATTGTAATGGGGTCACCAGGGCTGGCATTAGACTTGCTGGGGCCTCGGCCTGAACCCCACAACCCAGGGCCAAAGCCAAAGCTCAAGCCTCATTGCCTGAGGCAAAAGCCCAAGGGCTTCAGCCCTGGGTTATGGGGTTTGGATTTTGGCTTTGGTCCCCTTGCCTGGGGCAGTGCGGCTCTGGCAGGCTCAAGGCTTTGGTCCCGGCGTCATGTAGTCATTTTTGTTGTCAGAAGGGGGTCACGGTGCAGTGAAGTTTGAGAACTGCTGCACTCTGGTAGTCATTACGGGGCTGTGTGACAAGCTTTCATAAAGCAGAATCACGTAAAGCCATTACAGGGTAGGACTGTTTGATGCATTGGACCATTTGCACAAGACTTCAAGAACTGGTTCAAACACAAAAGCATATGCTGTATATTGTCCCTCATGCTCCCATTTATACTACAATATAATCTCTATAATCACTGCTGGCTCCCAGCCTCATTACTTCAACATTTCACTGAACTGAAATGCATAAGCCACTTATCCAACCCTAAGCTGAAACCTTTTCATAGCATTGTCAATGCAATCTATGAATCCAGTGTGTTCACTGGTCCCCTTTTTTGTATCTGCACCCAGTAGAGCCACATTTGGCATCAAGCCCTCTTCAAGGTTATTGATAATTATTTTAAGCTAAAGCACCCCTCTCTCCCAACTCAAAATATTGGCCCTGGTGACACCCAGCACAGCGGATATGTTCTCCAATAACGAAGAACCTCTAACTATTTAATTCCTCCCTATCCTAAAAATGTGCAGCTGGAAGGAACCTTGAGAAGTTCAGGGTCTAGGTCTGTAATGGAACAGAACGGATTTTGTTTCAGGCAATGAAATGACTGCTACAATACACCATTCCAACCCCTTCAGTACACTTGTTTCACTAGAGCAGTTTTTCCCAAACTTGGGACACTGCTTGTGTAAGGAAAGCTCCTGGTGGGCCAGGCCGGTTTGTTTACCTGCCGCGCCCATAGGTCCGGCCGATTGCGGCTCCCACTGGCCACAGTTCACCACTCCAGGCCAATGGGAAGCGGCGTGGGCTGAGGGATGTACTGGCCGCTGCTTCCAGCAGCCCCCATTGGCCTGGAGCAGAGAACCGCAGCCAGTGGGAGCCGCGACTGGATGGACCTGCGGACACAGCAGGTAAACAAACCGGCCCGGCCCGCCAGGGACTCTGTCTACACAAGCAGCATCTCAAGTTTGGGAAACACTGCACTAGAGCAAGGAATCTTATCTGGTACAGTTATGCAACTACTTCCCACTCCTGACAGCCAAGAGTTTGGCTATTCCAAGAACACAGTATCCCTGCAATCTGCTAACCCCAACAGCATTAAAGCAGCATCTTGACTCTGCTCTGTTCTCCTCACCTTTTCTTCTTGCTGATGATCATGTCTATGGTTTGTAGGAGACGACGTTCCAGGGCTAGAATATCTGCATCTGTCACATTCCTGCAACATACACACAATACCCCATTAGCCTTCCACTCCAAGGAGAATGTGAACAAGGACAAGCATGCGGGACAAACAAATTGGAACTGAAGAACCTATGTAAGGACAGCATACATCAGTGATGGAAGGGGTCTTGCAGTGTAGATGGGACAGCTAGAATCAGCAGGCTTGGGGGGATGGGAAAGGAAGGCCCAGAGCCAATCCTGAGCAGTGTCCTAGAGGAATCTGAGAGCGCGCACACACGGGAAGAAGGAAAAAATCTCAAGGAGTGTATAGAATAAAATTCCAAGAGGCTGTGGTTACCTGAGAAAGTAGGACATGTATGTGTACGGACAGTTAACAGCACCAAATCCAGAAAGCAGAGCCATGAGTGTCACCCCTATCACACCGACTCGGCTGATGAGCTGCTCTATGGACAGGATTCCTGAAAAAGAGAAGACAATGTAAGTAAGAGGTTGCTTTTACTGTACTTCTTTACACTTTGGTGTCCTCATAAAAGAATATAGTACTCATTCAATTACTTAGCCAAACTACTTGCCTTCAGAGTCCACGTACCACAGGTGATTCAAAGTGTATACAGGCAGTGGGTGGGGGAGAGGAGGAAGAGAATGTTCTCTCAGGGAAGTACTGAAACTCTCAGCGTTTCCTGACCTATTTTTACATAAGGCTAAACAGAGTTGGTAGGAGACTGGGAATGGGCTGCACATTACCCTTCCATTCTAAATCACTAGCCCAGAAGTGACCAATTTTTCTCATGAGATGGCTGCTTGGTGGTCTTAGTTTACTTTCTGGCAGGCGTCTGTCCATGTCACAAAGCCCACTCTTACAACTCGCACATATAGCACCAAGGGTATCATTTTCAGCAAAAAGACCAAGAATTGATGAGACTACAAAGATCAAAACTGGCCCCTCTCTCGTAGAAGTGATCCTGCCACATCAGATCTGACATATGCTTATAGGGCATGGGGTTAGGGTAGAGAAAAGCTTATGCTACTGCTGGCTGTGCTATATCCATCTCGTGGATACAGAGACTACCAGAGGTGCTATCTGTTAACAGATATGGCAATTTCCTGCAATATTTCTGAAAAACTTATGGCATTACATTATTGTGTTATTATTATAGTATTATTGTGAAACAGGATTCTATGTAACATCTTCATGGGGGAGATATTACAACTCCAAGCAGTACCTTTGGGGTCCACTGTTTTACATGAATGGTTTAAGTATGATCGTGTTCTACTCCATGAGGCAGGGCTCCTGGTACACTGGGTGGTGATTAGGCAAATTTACTCAGGTTTCTAACACCTCCAGAGAGGTTAGAGAGGCTCACATATACTGTTTCAGACTGGATTCTCCAGAGGCCAACAGATTTAAAAAAAAAAAAAAAAAAAAAAAGGACTTTGGGATAAATAGCCTGAGTTTAAATTGACTCAGGGCCTTCCTTCTGATCCAGCAAACAGACAGGACCTGCTGTCTAAGGGGGACACTAATCTTCCTGGCAGGGATAGGAAAATCTTTGGACTACTGAGGCCCCATAAGACTCATGGGTGAGCGCTGCTAAGCTTTTAATATGTATATAGGAGCTTTCATTGTTTTTATATATTTTCACTGTTATGCGTTCACCTTAAAAATACACACGAGTCTTAGAAAGTGGTGCGTAGTAACTTACAACTGCAGGCAATTACATTGTTCATAGCATTTGAAGAGGGAGCAAAGAGCAGACTCAGGCCTCGTTAGGCAGTCTGACTTGCAGGGGAACTCAGTGTAGGCAAGGAACAGTGCAGCCTGGAAAACCCTGGTCAGGAGAGAGAGAGATATGGGTCACCAAGACAGGTGACTGCTGTGGAGCCCGTAATGGGTGCCCTCAAGTGACCATGGAGGGGGAATACGGGTGCAGTTGCCATGAACTGTGACACTGTCACTCTGGCATTTTGTATTAGCGCTAAATTCACACTAAAAACATTGCAATAAAAAATAGATTAAGGTTCTACATTGTAACCAAGGCGGTTAAAATACTATGTTTCATTTGTCCTTCCCAACTTTCTATTGCCAGCCACAACCACACACGTTTTCACAGAAATCTGGTACCATGAACTAGTAAACACCACTCACCTTTGGGGAATGAGATACAAAGCAGCAGCCATACACTGCACATTTGGAGCTTATATGATTGTGAAGCTGAGGTGGCTGAGAGCCAGGCCACATTTCATGCTTCAGGGAAGGGAAATAAATGATGAAAACAATAGCAAAGGGCCTTAACAAAAGGAGCTTGACCACAGAGTCATGTGCAGCCACATGCAGATTTACACCAGTTAGAGAGCAACAATACATTGGCCTTTTGCCCCACATGCTGTTAAACAGGAGCAGGTAAAATATAGATGCCTTTAAAAATGACGTATTCAACTGCTTAAAGCAAGATATCCCAAGCTTTTCCTAGCATTCTTCCTTTAGTGATCAGAGAGGTGACATACAAAGTGTTCATTTTATAAAGTCAGAATGGTGGGCAACAAAAGTTTTAGTGGAAAACTAAAGCGTATACTAATCACACTAGTGATACAACAGAGGATGCTCTTCTCTTATAGTCTCTCTGTGCCAATGCCTGCATATGGTGCTAAGGGGCACCACGTGGCTGTAAGTGCTGTCTTTAAGAATAGATGTAAAAAAAATGAGATTCTTGAAATTTCCAGTGGTCAAAGATTCCATGGCACTTTTACACATAGATTAAGAGGGTTAACTCCAGTGCCCTGGCCAAATTCCAGTTGGGTGGTTACATTCTGCCAAGCCAAGCTCCTCCTGCAGCTTTAAATAGATACACCAGGGATCAGCAACCTTTGGCATGCGGGCCGCCAGGGAAAGCCTCTGGTGGGCTGAGCTGTTTTGTTTACCTGCTGCGTCCACAGGTTCGGCGGATTGCAGCTCCCACTGGCAGCGGTTCACCGTCCAAGGCCAATGGGGGCTTCAGGAAGCGGCAGCAGCCGAGGAATACTCTGGCTGCCACTTCCAGCAGTCCCCATTGGCCTGGAGTGGCAAACCGCAGCCAGTGGGACCTGCGATTGGCCGAACCTGCAGAAATGGCAGGAAAACAAACCAGCCTGGCCTCCCAAGGGGCTTGCCCTGACAGGCCGCGTGCCAAAGGTTGCCGATCCCTGGGATACACACTACTTTCCTCCAGTTCCTTAAACTGCTGTGCAATGTTGTTCTACACTATTGAATAGATACTGTATTCAATCTCAGAGAAGAGTGGATTTCAGTGGGATGTGAAGTAATCAGGCATTCTTTCTCAAAGAGAAAAAATGTTTTAGAATCACAAGTGAAATCTTTCAACTATTACAGGGTCAGCGCAGCCTGTTAATTTCTCCTTGGGTTCTTTCAACGCTGGGGCTCATCAAATGAGGGATAACTCATCCATTAAGCATTTAAGGCCTGATTCTGCAGCCACCTCTGTGCACAGAATCCTCACTCATTTCAAAAGGAGCTGGAGAACAACATGGTAACAAAAATCAGGACTCAAGAATTCAGTACTGACTATTCAATAATGGGTGTTGATTTTTCTAAGTTCTCTTCTTCCCTGGACTTGCTTGAGCACCCGCAAGAAAAGAAAGAGTAAACATGACGGTAAACGTTTAAGTCTTACATTTTAGGGACTCTGCCCCCTGTAAAATGCAAGCAATGTTAAGTTCCTCTGGATTCCAGATTCACCCAGTACTTCCTGACTTGCTAGATTTCTGCTGTTTTCTGGAGGGAAAACAATACAAATGAATCAGGTAGTCCAGTTGTTTGGACCTGTGTTGTGATGACATTAAAGGTTCATGGGGGTTTCCTGACTTTCTGAGCTTATTCTCAGGAGTAAGCAACCAGATATGGAATGTACTTTAGTTCTCAGAGTTGCTAAGAGCTAGACAGTGAAATGCTGAAGCACTATCTCTGCAAAGGAGGAGGAGGAGAAAGAAACATACATATGAAAACTCACCATGTTTTGGGCTGAGGATAGGAAATGGATCTCCCAGTTTCCAAAAGAAATACATGAATGTCAACCAAACAACACAGGCAAAGAGCAGCCTTTGTCTATGCACTGAGAAAAGGGGAGAGAAAACAGGCATTATTAGAAAGTTCTTGTGTCTAGGCTTCATGAAAGGCTGCAGAATCACTACATTGGTCTCAAGATTGTGTTCCGTAGAGATGATTAAAACATAAGTACTAGCAGTATCCAGTACTGTAACTCTTATGAAACTGGCCAACTCTAAATGGCTCAATCACCTGACAGGCACAGTCAAGAGCAAGGAGTAATGCATGAAGCCTCTTTTTGGGAGCTCTGGGACAGCCTGCTCCGCAAGCAGGTATAAACGATACTGGGGCTCACACACACTGGGAGGACACATGCTGCCACATCTCCTAAGCAGATGCAATATGCATGATCAGCTGTTCTAACTTGGGCAGGGGTAGAGCAGAGCCCGGACTCCACTTTCTGTTGATACTTCTTTCCCCCATTAGCAGGGGTAGGGCCGGCAGCATGCTGTAAGGCAGCAGTTCTAAACCTATTTACCACTGTGGGCTGCATATGCAGCTCTCTATATCTAAGTAGGCCATAGCCACACAATATGTAAACTACTCATATGGCTCTAAGGATGCCAAATGCAAGCAGCCCACAGGCTGAGAACCTTTGCTGTAAGGGAACAGTTCCTGCACTTGGAAGAGTCTTTGGACTGCATTTTGCCCTTCTGCTGTACAGGTGGGAGGGTGAGGGACCCTAGTGTTGGAGGACCCTAGCCCTATTTGTGAATGCCTGTCCTCCGTTGTGAGGCATAATTCTCAACCCTAACAATCTCACTGTGGTAAATATGCATACTCACATAGTCGAATATTGCTCACAATGAAGTAGCCAATGTAAAAAGGCACCATGAAGACTAGGACGAGCAAAATCACACACAGATTCAGTTTCCAGTGAAAATATCGAGAACTGAAAAGGAATCAGAAGATTGATCAGGGCCTGATCATAATGCAAAGATTTCCTCTTAAAGCTGAACACATCTCACCCCTCCTCTGCAGACTAAATTGCACTAGATAACACTCGCCTAAAAGCAGCACACTGGGATACCCCTACTGGATCTTACTCTAGACCTCACAAATGTGCATAAAAAAGCAATTGGCATACCAGAACACAGCAATGGGCCATCTAATCAAGTATCCTGTGTCCACAGTGGCCAGTGCAACTCAATAATGCACCTAATTGAGCAATAAGGCAAAATTTCTTCCTATTTCCAGATAAGATTCAATTTACGCCCCCAAAGCAGGAGAATCTGAAAGTCCCCGTCAATTTTTCCTAGTTAGTGTAATTTAATATGTTCTTATTTATAGTGGCACTCATCCAAAGATATTTTCATCACTGATAAACTGCAGTGGCAAATTCCACAGATTAATAATACACTGGGAGAAGATGATTTTCTTTTATCCATTTTAAATGTGTCGTGACTTAATTTCCCTGAGTGCACTCTTATTCCTGTATCATAGGAAAAGGTAAGTCAGAGCACCCAGCTGGCAGCTTCTATATTCCTCTGTTCAATATTCTCTTTTTCTATTCCATTCTGAAGTAAGCCTAATACTTCGAACTCTCTTTTCATATGGAAGCCCTCAGTCCATGCCTTCAGTCATTTTAGATTAGTAGAGCAATATTGATTATAAGGTGCGAATGTATCATCGATTTATAGTTACTGTTGTATCATTCTTACTCTTCAATTAACATAGTATCTTATTTGCTGTTTTCACCACAATCAAGCACTGAGCAAATACTCTCTATAGCTCTTTATAATTACAGAGTACTTCACAAACATTAATTATGAATTAATCCTCACAACATCCCTCAGGGAAATAGTATAAACAGAATCCTTATTTCATAGCTGGAGAAACTGAGGCAGGAAGATAAGCACCTTGCCCTAAGGACCCTGAGCAAGTTGGTACCAGAGACTGGATGGGAACTCAGCAGCTCCTGGCTTCCAGCCTCATACTCAAATCATATGAATGACCCTGCTGCTCAGATGTCTTCACTGATCTATTCATTATGTTGCCTACACAGCTTTTCCTTGACATGGGGACAATTAACTCTGAAATAGTTCTATAGCAGCTAGAGAATAAAACGAAGGCCAGGCCTTTATCTAGGAAAATGTGGTAGACCCCATACCTACCTGCTATTTAGCACTCCCAGGATCTCAAAGATGATGAGTTCAAACATGGTGCAGGAGAAGGCGAAGGTCACAGAGAAGACCACCTGCACCACATACTGTCGCACCTGTGATGGAGCAAACACGAGACAGGAGTCACTTCCATCCTCACACAATACTGGCCAGTTACATATCAGTCAGGGGAAATAAACCATGAGGTGCCTCAGCACACAACAGGGTCTACGCTTGAGGTGCCCAGACCTTGCCAAAACAAGGGGATAAGCTGGCAGTTTGCAAGGAGCCAGAGGGCTACATCCAGTTTGTACAACATTGAGCTGATTGTAGCTGCCTTTGTACTGAAGACCAAGGTGCTGTACATAGAAAGACTACATGCTCCAGCATACAATGCATCAGGCCACGTTAATCAAAATGGTGCATCACTTGCTAGATCTTGTACTCTCAGCTGGCCCAAACTCTGAATTATAGACATGGGAAGCCATGGATTGTATTGCAATACTCCGTGGGACAACATTTGGCCTGCACTTTGGCCATTCCTAGCCTACACAATACTCTCTCTCATATCCCTCCTATTTTGCTACACTGTCACAATTTTATTCCCCATTGGCTTCTTCCTAACAATCCAGTCACACTGTTCTTTTTAACAGCTTTCCAAAATTTAAATTCAAGGGACACTATCAACTTAAAAATAATGTCTGTGTGAGAAAATATTGTACCAACGACTGTTATGAGGAACACCCATGGTGAGTATAACCAAAAGTGATGAGGAATATATATAAATATATTTTTTCTACATTTTCAATTTGTTTATATTTAACAGCACTGTGTATGATAACTGTCACTGTGTCCCCAGTATTGTCCATTTCCCCTGTTGTCTAGGTGGGTTTTTCAAATAGCAACAGGGGAGGAAAAACATTCTTTTTTAAGAACAGGAAAATGTAAAACCACAAAAATACAGCTGAAAGGAGGAACTCAAAGGAAGGGAAAGTACCCCAAACTGCTTTTTACTGATTTTATTAAATGGACTAGATTTCAATGTGACAGCTTCACTGTTAAGATATAGAGTCACAGTTTGAATGAAACAGCCCCTCCTCACCTCATAGTCCTTGAATAGCTTGCGCATGAAGAACAGCCACCCAAATCCAAAGAAGAGCACCTGTAAAAAAAAGGCCAACCGAAAGGTATTGTTTAGGAAGAAACTTGCAAAATGTGAAGAAGCGAGCTTCTGGGCAACATCACATAAGCAAAGCACTACAGCTCCTGCTCATCACATAGTTCCCGAGTATCCAATAACCAGAGAGGTCCAAAATGGCTGTTAGCGTGGAGAGAGGGAGAGATTTAAGTGAGATGAAATGTAACAGACATAGAGTACCACTGCCTTACTGCAGACCCAGTAATGTACAACTTTTCAATGAAAGGGGGCAGAGGAAGTGGTAAATAGAGGCAAAACAAGCATCCAGGCTTCTAGGTATGAGCAGATATTAGAGAAATCATCTTTCACTAGATCAATGAAGACCTACAATGCATTTTATTGTTACATAGCAGCTTTAACACACTCTCTCACAATGTCTTAGAACAGTGGTTCTCAAGCTTTTGTATTGGTGACCCCTTTCACATAGCAAGCCTCTGAGTGTGACCCACCTTATAAATTAAAAACAAACACTTTTTTAATATATTGAACACCATTATAAATGCTGGAGGAGAAGTGGGGTTTGGGCTGGAGGCTGACATTTCGCAACCCCCTATGTAATAACCTCGCAACCCCCTGATGGGTCCCAACCCCCAGTTTGAGAACCCCTGCTTTAGAAAGACTGGTTTAAGTGAAAGAAAAAAAGTTTAAGACGGGAAGCAGTTTAGAGGGAGGGGAAGGGAGTTACAAATAAGGCAGAATACATGAAAGTAAGAGCCTCATCTGTAAAAAGTTACAGGGAGAAGACAGATCAAGCTCAATAATGCTTTTCACTTATACCTGTATAGTGCTTGTCATCAGAGATTCTCAAAGCAAAAACACTTCACTAACTTACATTAGCTAAGCCTCACAACACCCTTTTAAGAGGTAGAATAAATACCATATCCATTTTGGGGATCGATAAATTTAGCCACACAAAGGTTAGGTGACTTGGTCAAAAGTGAACAAGTCAATTGCAGAACTAAGACCAGAACTCTGGAGTCATGACTGCCAATGCCCTGCTCTAGCCACAGGACCACACCTCTCTCCCAGATGGCACAAAGGCATCGGTCTAAATAACATGTGGATAAAAGTTAAGAGAAGATGAACAGAAAGAACATGGATTCTTTTTTAAAATTTATTTTAAAGGAATATTTTTGATGTCACAGATAGGATCAGAAAGGCAGAACAGATGGCAGTGTCACAGTGTCACTTCCTAGAGCAGGGATAGTCTGTTTTTTGTCAAGGTCCCAATTTCTGGATCAAGGTATAGTCAAGGTCCAGACAGACACAAGAGAAAATAATTTAGAAAATAACAGCAATAATGATGATAAGTAAATAAATAAAAAGATTTCGGGGTCCATTCAAAAGTGTCTGGAGGTCCAGATTTGATCCGCAGACCGCCTATTGAGTACCCCGATCCCTAGAGCACATTAAAAATTTGATAGCATTATGGACCCCTGACATGCAGAGAGCAGGGATTAAGAAGGAACAAAGAAGTAAAAGTACCAAGCAGTAAATGAGCAAAGTGAGGACAAATTCTGGCTATGCTCCTGAAACAGAAGAATGAAATTTACAGACAAAGAAGATCTGGAAAGTATGAGCCAAGGAAGACCAAACATTTTTGCCTTGGCACCAAAATTATGAAATCAAAAGTATGAATTAAGGAGGGTGATTGAAAGCAGTCAGAGAAATCGGGACAAGGAGGACTTTAGTTTTTGAAGTGACTGATAGAAAAAGGGTAAGAAAAAGGTAAGACTTACTACTATCAAGCAGAAGGTTTGGGGAATGAGTTAAGGAAGTATTGTAGGTGTCACCTACACAAAGTGATTCCAAGGCTGAAGCTGGCAAGTAGCACCTACAAAGGGAGCAGAGAAACACAGACTAGAAGGAGATCAAAAACACAGATCAATTTTTACCTAAAAATATCGAGATTAAGGCTCCTTTGTTCCTGGCACCATACAAACACTCAGGAAGACAAAATCTTAAGAGTTCAGTGTCTAATTAAGACACCACAAGTGATTGTGCCAATAAGAAAGGGGTCAGAAGAGAAGAATACATAGGCTAATTTAAGTATGCACCTTGATGTTTCTGAAGATGATGCAAAATCTCCACCAGAAATGAAAGAGAAGCAATTTAAGAAGGTAAGAAATCAAAACAGAAAATGAGTGAAAGGGAGACTTGCTTAAGGAGAACAGTGATCAACAGGTCCAAAAGCCACACTGAAATCAAACAGGATAAGAAGAAAATGATGTGTCAACAAAGAGACAATGCACAAGTTATTATTATGGAGAAGACAGCCTCAGCACTATGAAATGATCAAAAACCAGACTGAAAGCAGTCAAGGAAGTTGTACCGAGAGAGGTAATCAGAGAGGAAAGGACACTGTTTTTTAAAAACCTGGATAAGGGGGAAAAAAGAGAAAAAACATAGGACAAGTAATTAGCAAGTGAGGTAGGTTCAAGTAAGTGGGTTGTCCCCCCCAGATAACATTGTTTTGGCTCAACGGGGCAATGATCCATTTTAACTAGAATAACAAGGACAGGACAGCGGGAGGTTACTAAGGCTCCAAGTGAGATAGCTATATCTACAGTAGAGACTAAATGAAAGATGACTGATGGAAACTGGAGGAAATGAAAGAGATGGAGATGGTCCTGGGCTGCAGGTGGATCAAGGGAGTTCCAACAGTTGTCGAAAAATACTTTCTAGAAACAGATTAAAATCTTTCAAGCTTGGAAAGCAAACTTGTAGCAGATTCCTCAAAGCAGTAAGCAGGAGGGAGAGGCCATGAGTAGCCAGCACTCTGGACAATGATAGAACCAAGTAAGACAGTTCAAAGGACAGTAGGCTGAACTTTTGCCATGGGTTCCCACACATGGGAAATTTGGATTTGTGCAAATTATGCTCGGTTATAGGAATTCAATTCTCAATAGCCTGTCACCCCATCTTGCTTGGAATCACAATCCTGAGATTATTTTACTGAGCTGAATATTGTTTTAGTAATTAAAAGCTCTTGATTGATTCTGAGATTTTTATGGTCTTATTCTGAAGTAGACTTTACATCACAGCAGCTGGTTCTCAACAGGGGCCAACAGCAGGTCCAGGGTAGGTTACAACCACCTTCTCTCGTGGATACAAGGGAGGAAAGCCCTGATTGTTTTTTCCTACTGAAGCACAGAGTCATGATATTGAATAACGGGTTGGGAACCACGAGCAGGAGCAAAAGGGGAGGGAGCCATAGTCTAAGCAAGCAGTGAAACTGCACCCACACTGGGCCACTGTATAAATGGGGAGCCCCTTCACCCCATAGCCCTGGGGATGGCAGTGCGCCGGGAATAGTCAACTCGAGGCACCAGGGAGGAGCCTGCCGGCTTGTGCGCCGCAGCGCAGCGAGTGCCCGGGGACGGGGCAGGATTTGGGGGACGTGGAGAGACAATTGGGGGCCGCTCCTGTTTCACGTTCTTCACACAAACGTGACAGGCCGGGGGGGGGGGCAGTGCTGGGGGCCCAGGGACCAGCCCCCCTTGGTGAGCGCCGGGGGGGAGGGGTAGGAGCGCGTCACACGGAGCTGGGGTCAGGGCTGTAGCACCGCCCCCCGCCGCGCGGGGCCCCGTGTCCCCGCCAAACAGCCCAGGAGCGGCCGGGGCCGAGCCCGGACGGTACCTGGGAGGTGACCATGATGCCGGAGTCGATCAGGAAGCTCATGGCGGCAGCGGGAGGAGGGGCGTTACCCGGACCCGCCACCGGCCGCTCCGGATTCCAGCCTGCACGCGCCGCGCTCCCCCCGGCTCTGCCCCCTCCCCCCCGGGCGCCTGCGCAAGTTCGCGGGGCGGGGCCAGCTGGGCTCCGTAGCGAGGGGCGGGGCCAGGCCACAGGAGGCTCGGCCCCGGATTTCGATTAACGGGTCGGGGCCAGGCATAAAGGCCGGTGCCTGAGAGTTCCGCTTGGGGCGTGGCCAGTGAGCAGGGGGTGGGGCATTGGAGCTCTTCGAGCAGGGCAGTGGCGGGAACTGCGTGGAGGGGCAGGGCCTTGTTTGTCCAGTGCCTGTTATTTGTCTCTTTTTCGCTAGCAGCTGCGTTGCAAGCCCACTGACCTCTCAGTGGAAGAGTTTTGCACCAGGAGTTGTTGAGCAGTTTGTGAGGCAAACTTTGCTCTTAAATCAAAAAGTCTTCGAAAAAAATCTTGCTAGATTTAAGAGGTTGTATAAATCTGGCAACACACTTAAATATCATTTATGCCAGTGTTTGGTCATTGTACAGATGTAAAGCAGAGGATCCGAAATGATGCTTTGCCAGGAGCTGGCTGGCTCATATGGCACAGTTTGTCTTTATTTGTAGCTGCTAAACTGCATTAAATAAATTGAAAAGACATTAAACACTTTCCTAATTTCACTTTCTCCATATGAGTAACTGCTGTAGTTACCACAGGGATGTGAAGGGGAGATGGCTAATCGGGGCCGCTCTAGGCATTTTGCTACCCCAAAGCCGCGGGACCAGCGGACCCTCCACAGGCAAGCCGGCGAAGGCAGCCTGCCTGCCGCCCTCATGGCGCGGTCATAGCGCTTCCTGCAGCTTGCTGCCCCAAGCACGTGCTTGGCGTGCTGGGGCCTGGAGCCGCCCCTGTGGCCAGTGCTACTGGTGAATAGAAAGGTTCATGATTCTCCATGGGTTTTGGTGCACACTCTATATAAAAGTTAAGTATCAGAGGGGTAGCTGTGTTAGTCTGGATCTGTAAAAGCAGCAAAGAGTCCTGTGGCACCTTATAGACTAACAGACGTATTGGAGCATGAGCTTTCGTGGGTGAATACCCACTTCGTTGGATGCATGTAGTGGAAATTTCCAGAGGCAGGTATATACACGCAAGCAAGAATCAGGCTGGAGATAACGAGGTTAGTTCAGTCAGGGAGGAGTTTAGGCCAGAGTTTAGGCCTACTCTTATTTTTCCTTTACAATCTCCCCTTTGGTTCCTCTTTGGCCCCACCTTGGCCTAAACTTCCATTTTCATTACATTTTGTATTTCTGATTCAAAATCAAATGGCTCAGCCTTTGGGCTTTTGGTTGAAGGCAATGACAACGCATAATTAGTATGAACATGGAAGGTGCTATTATTATTACATCCTTTACAACAACAACAACATAATCCCAGGCTAAACAATAATAATAAAAGCATTAATATCCCTATTGTAATAATATGATGGGGTTGTTGTATAAGCCTTAGTCACAAAACACATCATACTTAGCACATAAAGTAGACACTCTATAGGCTGTATGAAAAGAATTCTTTTCAATCTGATATATATTTTGGAGCATATGAATTTTCTCTTGTAATTCAGAAATTTTTTGGACCTCTGCTGGGAGTGAAAGCAAATTTTGGAACCGATCATGTACTAAGGTAGTCCAATTAAAAGGTCTCTGAAACTGAAGGGCTGATTGTAAAATTTTATCCGCAGGCCAATAAATAATAATATTGCCTGCAGCAATGGTGAGATTAAAATGTATTTCTTGCAAAGTGGTGGCTTTAACATACACACAGCTATTAGTTGCTTGGAAAAGCAGGTGTCCTGTCAGGGTAGTTCCTTGTCCCTTACCCTCCCAACAAACATTGTCATGAACAGTAACAATTTCCCCGGGCTTCAGTTTGCGTACACATTGGAGCTGTGGCGGTTCTAACAGCTAGAGTGTCCATTGACTCCCTATTCCTATCCAAATGTCAGGTGTTATTCCAGGTGCACTGACTATAAATCGGTTAGGCATACCAGGTAGTTTAATTTCCCAAATGTCTCGGTGAATTACCCAATCCCACATGCATCCTCCCCATGGACCCGGCAGGATTCGATATGTGGGAGCCCACACACCTCCAATGGGTCCGTATGCTTGGAAAGAGCATTGTGAACGTCTGCATTTCCACCCAGAAAATCTCCAAGTATGTCTCCAGGGCCATAGGTCAAATGATATTCCTGAAGTATCTGTAAGGGTAGTGGGCCACTTCTGATGCTCAAGATCACGCCAAATGGCTATCAGATGGTCATTCAGAAAATCCTGAATTTCTGAACATCCCAGATCCCACTGCAAGGCCTTCCCAGCCTCAGAAATATTTAGCATCGTTGTTGTCAGCAGTTGCTGTGTCACTGAACTAAGGGCAGAAAACGCACAGTTCACCAACTCCAGCCTGCAATTGAGTTAACTGTGCTCCAGTAATAAGATCTGTGGCTTTTTCCAATTGTCCTAATTTTTCTTCATGTTGTTGGCCTTTATAAATATTCCAAATTGCAGCTGCGCTGTTGGCACCATCCCATAAGTGTCCGGCCATGTCCCTCTTTTTTCTAGAGGAAACCCAGGCCCTTTGTTGTGCTAACCTAATGGCAGCCCCTTTCGAGCAATTAGGGTATGTAGAGGTGACTTAGAAGCTGGATAAGGGCAGTGTGAATTTTATAGTTCCTAGAGTAGTATTAATCAGAGTCCAATGATATCCTAACACATCCCTCTTTGGTGAAGTACCATACCACATCTGTTGGCTAAACACTTTTATGTACTTCCAAGAGGCATTAACATTAATAGCATAGGAAGGGGTATACTGCAATATGACGCAGGTTAAATTATTAGTTACTGGAATTATTTCAGTACAGGTAAACTTTCCAGTGGCCGAACAAACTCTTTGGGTATTTGTTTGATTATTCACTAATTGGGTGACTAAATAACAGTAAGGGACTTTTTCATCTACCATACTGCAAATTCCAGGAACAGCCATCATGTCTACCCCGTCATAGAACCCATGAATCTCAATTTCTGATTCCTGGGGCTCATTTGTAGTGATATCATATATTTCTATTTCCACCAACCCATTTATTTTCCACTCATTGTTCGCTCATATGAACTATTCTGAACTTTGAAAAATAATTTTTCTGAACAAAATTTTAGTAAGGTATTAAGATGTGAAGGTCTGGGCCATTGGGTTTCAGTAAAATATACAGTATTATCTGTATTCGGGTAAATTTCAGGGGTGGTGGCAGAGGTGGAGGGGATGGTGGGGTTAATGTTTGTAGCAGCAAGGCGTTTTTGGTATTCATCCTCCGGAAGCCAATTAGGAAGGGCAGTACATCCTGATGGTACTTGCCCAAAAACACAGGGCACAGCCTGTGGAATAAACCCCAAGACCCAATCAATACCACATCCTCAAGCATGGCTCCCACAAGACCCTCCCTGCCAATGTACAATACTCCGTTTCCTCCACCAGGGCCAATTTTTAATGTCCTTTGTCATCAGAAATTCCTGGACCTTGAGGGTTTCAGCAGTGCGAGTGTTCCTTTTTTTCTTTTGTAACAGTCATGATTTAGCATTATACAGGGGAGAGGTTACTAGCACATCACCCTGTAATGATTTGGGTCCTTCAGCAAAATCCAGATGCACGGTAGTTTTGTCAATGGACAAGGGAAAGGTTACCAGCATTTCTCCTTGTCCTTTTCTTCCAGAAGGAACAGCAGCACCAGAAGGAGTGATAGCCTGCTCATTAATTGGAGAGCCATCTTGTGGCGGAAGAGCCTTTTGGCAGTGCAAAGCATGGGTCCCGGTAGTCAGTCCTTGGCACTTCACAGCGGTGTTGGTTGTTAACACTATTTGGTCCGGGCTTTCGAGCATGGGGTCAGGGCGTTCTTTTGCTGATGGACCTTTATGTAGACCCAGTCTCCTGGTTCCAGAGAATGGCAGGGTTGCTCAAGATCCTTGGGTAGTGCTTCTTTCACCTATGTATAAAGAGACCTGACACATTTCATTAGAGCCTGGGGTGGGTGATGTTAAGGGGCCTTGCAACCCTGTTGCATAATCCAGCCTGTGAAATGAGTGCCTCGGTCACTGTTGATAGAGACAGGTAGACCAAACCAGGGGATAAAGTCTTTTAACAATTGTTTAGCCACTGTGATGGAATCAGCCCTATCCATCCAGAATACATACAAACACAAACAAGGACATATTCATAAGAACAACATTCTGGCATATTGATAAAATCAATCTGGATATTCACAAAGGGTCCCCACAGGGTGGGGTGCGCAGCTGGTTTTGCTCATACTGGTCTGCCACTGTTGTGGGCTAGGCAGATAGGGCAAGAGTTACAGTACTGCTGCGCCATTATGGAAAAATTTGGGGCATACCAATGTTGCAGCACTGATGTTATTCCATGAGACACGCGAGCAAGATAGGGGAGCAAGACCTGGGGCGCCTCCAAGCAGCTGTCTGGGGAGCACCACAAGGCATCAGGATGTGAAGAACAGTCATCCCGCCTCCATCGGTCTTTCTCATGCTCAGAGATTGAATCTTACATAAGAGCTAAATCTTGGAGGGTATTAGGCATAGAGGGGGACTATGAAATAAAGAAAACAGGATTAAATGGAGCCGGAGACCTGGAAAGGCCTACCTGTCTGGCAGTAATATCCGCCAAAGCATTTCCTCTTGTAACATCATCATAAGGTTTCTGGTAACCAATACAATGTATAATGGCAGTAGCAGAAGGAAGATGAAATGCAGAGAGAAGAGCATTAACAAAAGGCCCATTACTAATCCTCACCCCCGCCCCCGACATGAGAAATCCTCAGTGTTTCCATAGTTGTCCGTAATCATGAACCACCCCGAAGGCATATCGGGAGTCTGTGTAGGTGGTAACAGATTTGTCCTTGGCCAAAGTACAGGCGTGGGCAAGAGCAACAAATTCTGCTACTTGGGCTGAGTGTGTTCCCGGGAGGGAGTGGGCTAAGGGGGTACTCCAAAGAGGCCTCAAAGGGTAGAGAGATATCTGCTGGCCAGCAGGGGCTTGGGAAAAATCCAGTTTCTCTTTTGTCTCCTTTAACTGTGTAAGGGTGTGGGACTCATGCCTGCGGTGCTTCCTGCTGGTCGTCCTCGGGAATTAGCTCATTTTCCAGCCAGGAGCACCCTCTGCAGGCTGGTGATCTGCCTTATCTCACTCTGCCCCCCCATGTCCCTCCCAGGACCCGGGGCCCCTTCACTGGGTTTCTGCCCCCCCTTGCAGAATCCCCTCCGTCTCAGGGTCTCCCTCTCTCAGGGGAACCCCCACCCACTATCCCCACTTCACCTCAGTCTTAGGCTACTGCCAGTGCCCATCTAGCCCTCGCTCACTGAGGCAGACTGCAGTGTACGCCACTCATCATGGGCAAAGGGGGTTTTGGACCTGCTGCCTCTGCCTACCCATGGGCTGTTCCCTGCAACCCAGTACCTAACAGACCTGTCAGCAGGCCTGCAGCCTGGGGCTTTCCAAGCCAGAGCTTCCCCAGCCCTGCTCCAAATCTAGGTTCCTGCTAATCATGCGGCAGCCAGGCCCTTCTCCGTCTACAGACAAAGAGAGACTGAGTGGGCTCCTGGCTCACTGCCTCTTATAGGGGCCAGCTGGGCCTGATTGGGGCTTGGCCACAGCTGAGCCTACTTTCCCCAATCAGCCCTGGCTTCTTGCCCCAGCACAGCCCTCTCCTGGGCTCTTTTAAGCCCTGAAAGGTCAGCAGCGGGTAACTACCCTGCCACAAATTGTGTTTTGAGTTCCTCTTGGAAGTCCTTGAGACGCCTCATTTGAGATTCATGGTGCCATTTTTCTGTTTCTCCATACCAATTGAAATATGCATCAAACTGACCTTGCCCGACTTTATTGGCTAGAAGTGCGCCTCTGAGGTGCACAATCTTGTCAAGGTTGAAGTTTCCTTCTAGGGGAAACTGTAATTTTGGATCATCTCTTGTATACCAATTCCATTTCTTCAGAAACTTGCAAATGAAAGGACTGTAATTTGTGTACATGTAGTATGCAGGTGTGCCTTTTGGTGAAGCAGTGATCCCTTTACACTCACCAGCCCCTGTTCCCGTTTCCCTGGCAAAGTGGGGATCACCTTGTATCCTCTGGCCCCCAGTATTCTAGGTCACTTTTGCTAGGATTTTGCACACAGGGAAGGCTTATTTAGGACATCCACGACTCTCCTACAGCCCCCTTCAGCAAAGAGTGTCGGCTAGTCTCAGAGAGATCGGTGCCACTTACTCTGGTGCTTCAGACGAGGTGGTCAGTCCAGTCAGTGGCTCATGACCTGCCTTCAGGCGGTGAGGAGGAGGAAAGGAAAGAGGTCACGGGAAAGGACCATCCAAGGATGGGAAAAGGATAGGGTCACACAATCCTAGACCCAGGCAGGCCCCTCACCAGTCAAGCCATGCAGAGCGAGGCTGCCTTGGTCAGGGCCCTCTTTCAGCCCTACTAGTTGCGGTCACAGGGCTTGCATTAGAGACATCTCTGGCTTCACAGAGAGCTCTGGGCATCTTCCTGTGACCCTCACTCACACTGACAGACACAAATAGAGTCCTACCCAGCCACACATATGGCTCTTCCCGGGGCAAACAAAAGGGCATCAGGCATATCTGGCAGCAAAAGGTCCAGATCCAGTGTGCAACTCACTCAAAACCAAAGCCTATTGGCAGTCCTCCATCAGAACCCAAAACAGAGATTTAAGAGGTCTCCTACCTTTTAGATAGGCCTGAGTCTGGAGGGGAACGGTCCGCAGCCCTCTGGTCTGGTGGTATGCTGTGGATCCAAGTCACAGCACCAAGAACTGTCATGGAAAAATTTACCACGCATTGTGTTTGGATCAGAACAGCCTGAGGCTCCTTTATTACAAGCAATGCATGGAGGGACAACCAGCCTGGCTGCTCTCCCTAACACAGGAACACGGAAGCTTTTATAGTTCAAAGGCAACATCTAGTCAAGCACACTTCCTCATTACTATTTTTCCCTTATTAAGAATACAGAAAAACAAGCTTTCCTGGTTGTTCTTTTGTGGTTAAGGGCTTTCCTAACATTTGCTGTTGCAACTACATGTTTTTTAAGACTGGCTGTTGCAATTGCTTTACTTCAGAATTTTCCTCACTTTCTCCTTCTGCCCTTTGACCATGTACACAGTTTTCTTGACCAGAGTTTAGGCCTACTCTTATTTTTCCTTTACAGCAGTAAAATGCCCCATATTTACATGGCTTATGCTTTGTAATTCCATTTTCTATACCCTCAGAACTTAACATTTCACTATTTTTAAAGCAAAGATTTTAGTATGCAAAAAGTTAACCATCCGGAGCACTACTGGTGATATTTTGTTCCCAACATGTCTTTTTGTTTCAGAAGAATTAAGTTACTGGCCATTAGAGTAGGACTATTATTGCTGACAACTAGTTAGATGTGGAGGCCTGAATGCTAGAATTTATAGTTGTATTTAGAATGCTAATTAGGAACATAGAAGAAACCTGATTCAGTTTCCTGACTAACGCCAAGCAATGAGATTAGCAACTGATAGGGAATATGACCACAGAATGTGTACAAACAAGAGGCAGAAGAGGACAAGAAATCAATAGGAGGCATGAGTAGAGTTCTACCACTTTTCCCTGCTTTGATTCCTGTAGTCCAGTTATATAATCTTACATAATCACACGAGTCAAGATCATCACCTGAGTGCTCCAGGCACACGCATCCTACATAAGGGCAGCAAATTCTGCTACAAAGAGCAAGCTTCCATACAAAGCCCATTAACTGCATCATGCTTGCAAAGAGATCCAGAGTGCAAACTGGAGAGCTTGAATTTTGTCCAGTAAGTCCAGCATAAATAGCACAAAAGGGAAGTGAAAGTTCAACCACGGAATTTTCTGGATTTTATCAGTTTGAGAGCCAACCCTTAAGATTACAATCATGCGCTTATTTGTATTTAATAGTATTCTTTTATTTATCTCAAAAAAATCTTCTGGCCCAAGCCATCTCTAGGCAGAAATCAAAAATAACTAAACAAAGAGGAAAGTGGGTTAGTTTGGAGTTTGACAAAGCATAGTATCCTTGCTGTTTGAAAATCAGGGACTTTTATTAATTACAACTTATTTTATTATGAAAATGATTCTCCATTGGGTGCTGTTGAGTCACCAGATTGGTCCCAACGTCTCTCAATCCATTTGGGAATTCACATTGCCAACCTTCTTGTTTTATATTTTCCTTTTCCATTACATTGTGAAGAAGCAAAACATCACCACTAGTGGGAAAATTAACTCAGGGGATAGAATACTATACAGGATCTGAGGCCTTTCTTATAATGACAACTACTATCATCCAATGGCAGAGCTGATTGAAGGGTAGGAGGTGGGGTATGACGGCCCTTTCCCACCCAGCCTCCTTTAGGTGTATGGTCGGCACCTTTTCAAGCCAATAGGTATACTTGAAGGTGTTAACAACAGTGGCCCATCACCCTCACTGGCTCTGCCACTGCTCAAAACCTGGCTCTGTTACTGCTATCATCTACTGTAAAATTGATGTCCAAGTTCTCCAACGTCTTCTTCCTGTATCTAATTCTACTTAAAAACTCATCTCCACTAATTCAATGGGGGTGTTGGCTTTTGTAAGGGGTTTTTTTATATTTCATATCAGAAATAACCATGAAATCCATTCAAAATTCAATTATACAAGGCCAAATTCTGCTCTTGGTTGCATCCTACTGACATAAACACATACGGATATCTCAAGGCAAAATATGGCTCTTGATTTGTAACCGTTCTGCTCTTGCATGTGTTTATAAAAATCCTTGAAGTGTTTGTCCCTAGCTGTAAACGGCTGATCCCTGAGCAATGGAAGATACACACAGGGAAGAAGACAGTTCCTTTTGAAAGACCTCAGACTCATACCTTCCCCAAAACAGCAATCCTGCAGGGGAGGGAAAAAGAGGGTAAAAAGAAGGAGGGAGATTTATTCTATAATATTATTTACAGGGGCGGCTCTAAGGATTTTGCCGCCCCAAACACAGCAGCCAGGCTGCCTCCGGCGGTTTGCCTGCGAAGGGTCTGCTGGTCCCGCGGCTTCAGGACGTCCACCAAAGCCGCGGGACCAGCGGGCCCTCCACAGGCAAGCCGTTGAAGGCAGCCTGCCTGCCGCCCTCGTGGTGCCGGGAGAGCACCCCCCACAGCTTGCCACCCCAAGCACGCGCTTGGCATGCTGGGGCCTGGAGCCACCCCTGATTATTTATACAGCACCATGGTATGCATGGTGCTTCACAGATATATAAGAAGACAAGTTCCCAGCCCTATAGGGCTTACAATTTCAATAAACAGAACACAGATGGGGCTGGGGGAAGAGTTGTACAAAGTGTGTAATATAAAGACAAGGAAATTGAACATGTTTCCTATTAGTTCCATGTTTTAAATTTAAAAAAAAAATCATCATTTTTATAGTCAGTTTGTAATGGGAGCTAAATTAAAGGATCTGAGCTAAGTCATGACAGCAGGGTGGAAAGTTAGTGGTGGAAAACTAACCCAAGAAATGTATTGTTTTTAAGGAAGAACTTGAAGGATAGCACATTGGGTTTCCAGCATGGCGATTGCCACATGAAAGCTGTCTCATTGGAGTTTGCAGACCTCTCAGTTCTTGCTAGAGTTCTGCAAGTGGTACCACATCCACATGACTTTTGCTTCTGTTTTCTCCATCCTTATTTAAAGCATTAACAGGAACTAGAACTCTGATCCTTCACCTGTAAAATCAATGGTAGTTTTTCCACTGATTTCAGTGGGTGCAGAATTGAGCCTTATGTGCATGGGATACATTTTTTCCAACATGGGTGTCTAAAGTTAACTTTCTAAGTGCATGTTGAGGCTCCAGAGATGCTGATCATCCATAACTCCTGTTGACTTTGAGAACTTTGGATGCTCTGATAACTGTGCCTAAATACAGATCTGATAATATCTCTCTCTTTTTATCTGTAGAGCTCAAAGTGCTTTTCAAAGGAGGTGCGTGTCATTATCCCCATTTTACAGATGGGAAAACCAAGGCATAGCAGGTGAAGTGACTTTCCCAAGGTCATGCAACAGAACCAGGAAAAGTACCCACATCTCCTGCCTACCTGTCCAGTTCCATATCCACTAGACGATGGTTGAATATACTGGCTATACTGTAAATAAAAACAAACTAAGATTCTCCTGAAGTCTACAGTATAGCCACTAATTTTTCTCCAATCCACTCCAGTCCAAATCTTTCTTGATCACTTGGAACCCAAGATAACTGGGCAGCTGCTTAACATCATTTCAGAAAAGATCCTGTGGTCATCCACAAAGAAACAAAATAATCATTTGCTTCTTCAAAATGAACAAGACATCTGTAAGGTAGTAGCAGTTAGAATCCTTGCACTTTTTGTTACAAACTACTAGAAGTCCACCTGCCCCATTGGCAGGGATGTTATTAGATGGATGACAGAAGAAATTATTTGAAATGTGCTGACAATGAAGCTACAATAAAACTGTTTATTGAAACACACACAGTCATGAATCACCCATAATGTCGGGTGCTTTTTCCAAAGGGGACTGTAGACGTCTTACCTTCTCAGCGGTTTACCTTTTATCATCATTCTTATTTTAAATTTTAAAAAAATGAATCTTAGACAGAAAAAGAACTGGAGTAGTGGTAGCCCATTGTGTCAATTTGTATCAGTCACATCTGCCCCTCTAGTGGCTGGACTACAAAGAAGATAAGAGCTCATTATTGTACCAGGTAATGGAGATATTCCAACTTTAGTAGTAGAGGATGGTTACATGATACTTTGAGGATGTGTGGGAGATGATAAGACCACCAAACAAAGGAAGGAGATGAAGTAGAATGAATGACCCGTAGAAAACTGGCATCATACAATCTGTAAGCTAAGGGCATGTCAATATAGCTTGTGCATCTGCAAATGTCTATGGGATGAATTAATTAAATTTAGGCTTAGCTGGCAGTTGACTATTTTCTTTCATTTTCTCTCCAGTGCATCTGAAGATTAGGACCTTTGAGGGTTGGAAGAATCAGACATTGCTAAGATTTCTGAACTCTACTGAATTCATTTGGTGCAGTCTTAGTGTATAGCTGCAACCGGCTCTCACTGGCTCACTTTCAAAATTTATTTATGGACTCACTTTAGATAAGCATTTAAATTGTACATGTTTATCCAAAGATATCTGAACATCTTTGTTCTAGTACTTCTGAATATCAGCCACGCTGTAATGACCTAAAAAGTAACCTTCCTCATGCTAGTTTTGTTTCTTACCTTTGCCAAAATCAAGGAATTCCAGGGAGAAGTGCATGCATATTATATATACACTTAAAGATTTCTGAACCTTTCCAACCTCAGAAAGAGCTTAGGTTCAGTGCAATTCATGGTTGCAATAAAAGCTCAAGTTCCTTTGCCCTTTCCTAGTTCATATCTGGTACCAAATGGTGATCTCACCCACAACCTAGCCTCAGTCTTCACCTGCATTCTTACACTCACCTGCTGTGCTGATCTGGAACCCGACATCCATCTGATGCTGTTATGCACAGGTGCTCATCTGCAATCTGATATCTGCTTGGTGGCTCCATGCAATCTGATACTTTTGGGTCCTCACTTGTAACCTGCTGTTCCTTTTATTTTCTGCTCAGTTTCAGTCTGACACTCCCCTGAATTGAAGAGAGACCCAAGGAAAGCAGCTCTCAACAGATGTTTCCATTTTGTGTTTCCACAGAACTGTTTCCTGGCCACAAATCTTCATGGCATTGACTTGCAAACCTACTGTTAGTCCGCCCATTAACTCCCAAAGCAACACAGCCTTTCCCACTGTGCTAACCAGAAAATGACCTGTTTTCCTTTGACCATATAGTTCTGGGATTTAGGAAATTTAAAGGTTACTAGTGAAAGTCAACAAAAATCATTCTTCTTTCTCATGTTTTCCAAAATAACCCTGCAATCACCATTCCTTCTCAGTTCTACTTCAACCCAGGTCAGCATTATCCTTTCTCTAAGGTGAAGAGCATTTATCTAACAGGACATTAAAGCTCAGTCTGCATTATAAATGAGATTTTTGAATGGATCTAGATGTACAATTCCCATTGAAATCTAAATCCCTTAACTGGCTTTGAATATCTCAGACAACAAAGAAAACCATATTTTTGTAACTGGTTTGTGACATTCTTATCTGACCCAGTTACATAAAATCAAATATGGTTATGTTCACAAAGCAGCTTTTTTCATGACACAACAATGTGCCAGCTGTGTTTGCACATCGACAGCTACCATGCTGCCTAACTGTGTATAAGTGCATTTTAGGAAAAACTGGGCAGTGATTCCTATACCCACACCCCGGTGCCTCAGCCAGGGGAAAGTTTCCAGAACCCATGCGCACAGTGTGGCATTAGCAGCACATGGGACAATGCACTCTGGGATATCCTACTGCCCAGAGAGCTGAGAGGAAGGAGAACTGGTCAAACTGTTTACACAGACATGGTTAATGGCTCTTGCCTGTACTGCCAAAATAAGAACATGCCAAACTAGTTACAGGAAGATAACTATGGGCCAGGCTAGGTCCTTGGCCAGGACAACACACTATTAGCTCCTGTCATTACAAACTATTAGCTACATTGCATTTGGAAACAAAACCTAGTTAGAGCTGAGTTAAAAGCTGTAGCATAGACAGGGCCTAACAAACGATAGCTCCTTGCATTTTGGGAAGGAAGCTGATGCCACTGTCTGGATGATTCTCCTGATGTGATCTGTTCATCTGACTCCCAGGAGCTTTGCTCCCCACATAGTTTTGCCCCCGTCCACCCGTTTCTCCCCTGGTCTTACAGTCTGCTTTTCATGGGTGATCCTGCTTTTATAAAACAAAGATAAGATCAGGTTGGGATTACTCTCAGCTGTGTGCCTGAAAGGCAGCTTTGTGTTTAAACAGCAAACTGCCACTTTTTACAGCATTGTGTGGCATGGCCTTTTTTTACATGTAAAACTGCATGATCAGTAAAACGGAGTGACAGGAAGACTGGACTCTCCTCCCTCAGCAAGTGGATGTCATGCCCGCAGAAGTCCCTGCTAAACCAATCGCTCACCTGACACCACAGGGCTGACCTGTTCTTCAGAGATTTTTGTTAATGTGTATCTCAGGTACTGAAAATAGTTAATATACCAGGATATTTTTGTGTCCATGTGGATGCAGGAAGATGGTCGTTTTTCTGCACCTGCCATGAACTATTATGAGTAAAACTACTTTTACTGCAGGACTGCAAGGTATCAGGTGCTTGCTTGGATCTGATTAAAATTAGGGTTTAGCGACCTCTGAGAGCTTTGTAAATACAGGGCCAGATCCTCAGCTGGTGTCAGGCAGCAGCTTCATTGAAGCTGATGGAGCTACGCAGTTTTACACCAGGTAAAGATCTGGCTTTCCCGGTATAACTGTGGTTCTGAAGCCCACAGGCACTTTATATCGTTGATCCCTACAATGCAATGCGGCATTCTTGATATGAATCTATTTCCCTTCTGGCCAAGGAGTCACGTACTAACCAAGACAAATGCTCTATCATTAAAGAATAACTATACTGTGTTGAATTAATGAAACCTCACAACATCCCTGTGCAGTAGGTACAAATTATTACAACCATTTTACAGATGGAGAAATAGAGGCACCGAGAGGTTAAATGATTTTCCCATGATCACATAGTGAGTCAGTAGCAGAGCTGGGAATAAATCTGGCAAAACTAATTCTACATCCACTGCTTTAGACACTAGCCAACACCAACTCCCATGTTCTACTTTAAGTCAAGACTCTGCCTCTCTCTCCCTCACCCATCTACTTTGGTGAGTTTGACACTTGCATATTACACTCCTCACAAAAAAAAAATGCAAGAAATCAGTCAGTAACTTGTTTGTAGTGGGAAGCCAAGGAAATTCCTACTCTCAGCTTCCTTTATCTATTCCATGGCTCTAACTGTTCTGTGACTTCCCAGCCAGGGAGTGGATTTTTGCCATCCTTGCTATGTTTTCCTGTCTTTTGCATAATCATTTGTTAAATATATTATTATGTGCTAAACACACAGCTCTGAGGCCATTATGTGACTTCATTAGGAATTTCACCAAGAAATTGTTGGGTTTACTGTCATTAGTTCTCAGATGGTTTCAGATCTTGAAATAATGCTAATACTTTTGCCCTCTATAGGGCCTTGCATCTAAGGATCAAAAAAATACTTTACTAGTATTAGTCAATTAAGCCTCACAACACCTTTGTGAGGTAGGAAATTATTGTTCAGTCTGATTTTACAGTGGGAAAAATTAGTTGCCCAAAGTGACCCTGTGAATTAGTGGCAGAGCTGAGGATAGAAACCAGGAGGCCTGATTCCCAGTTCTCTGCTCTGATTGTTAGGAAACGTTGCCTCTAGTACACTGTACATGCACTTAGGCTACAGAGTGGGTAAGGAACACAGTGGGACAGTCTAGAACTGGGTTGAGAAACCAAACAAGCAGTTGGTTGTATGCCACAGGGAGAGTGGAGTGGTTTTTCATTGTGCTGTGTATCAGATTTGGTGTTGTACCAGGAGCCTGCAGGTGCAGCCATGTAGTGGGTACATCATGTGCTCCAGATAAAATTAATCATGGGCTTTGTGCAGTCTATTTTACCCATAAACTACAGCACAAATGACATATTCCACACACCATGTGTAATATCTGGATTGGGGCGACGGACATATTTCTCCCTCTGGTACATGAGCATGTAAGTCCTAATGACTGTGACCAGCATGCTGCGTGCACAAAAGAGGGCAGAAATTGGCTCTAATACATGTGAGAGTGTCAATAACAGACAGTTATTAATATGTTTTATTGTTTAAAGAGCCCTGTTGAGTAATTAGAAATGTAAGCATTAGACCCGTATTCTGATATTTGGCAGTGTCACATGCTTCACAGGAAGGAGAAAGAAACCTCATAATGAACAGCAGTTGAATTTCCTGCCATAGGGGAAGTGTGTTTCTAACCCCATTCAGTCAGTGGTCTCATTTATGCCATAAAGCATGAGGTTTTATATCCCATCTTTAAACTGAAAAATAGTGTATCCTATCCAATGAAACAGCAAATGTTCTTATAATTCATGTAGATGTCTGATCCTATTTTGAATCCTACTAAGCTTTTGGCCTCACTGGATTCTTGTGGCAATGAGTTACACGGGTTAATTATCAGCTGTACAGAAAGTATTTTCTTTTATTAGTTTCCCATTTGTTGCCTTTCTGTTTCATTGATTTCCCACTCTTCTTTTTATATGATGAGAGACTGATGGGGAGCATCTAAATGGTCTTCTCTGTACCATCCATTGTTTTGTATTCCTCTAATATATTCCCTTTTAGTTGTCTCCTCTCTAAACTAAGCAGTCTCAATCCTTACAGTCCCTCTTCAAAAGGAAGCTTCTTAATGCCCCAATGATCTTTATCAAGAGCATGTGTTGTGAGATCAGGCTGCAAACGTTAGGAAAAGACAAGCCCAAAAGGAACAACATTATTCATAATATAAAAATGTGGCATTCTTATAGTACCAAAGAATCCCAAAGCACTTTACAAAAATTATACATACATATAGTAAACACATCACCCACCAATGAAGTGGAGCCATCTCTGGAGTGGAATGTGGCAGCTCTTTAACAAGGCACAAGAACTCCATAGAGGATAGTAACTGCCAAAAATCATAGTGTCCAATTGAAACTGTAAGGGGTATTTACTGTAGGGGAACAGAATATTGCAATTCAGCTAGGTCATCAGAACTAAGCATTTGATCCAAAGCATATCGAAGTCAATAGAAAGACTCCTGTTGACTTCAGTGGGCTTTCTGTCAGGCTGTAGGAGTCCTGCTCTCATATAAGAGTCCATGGGCTTTCTCTAGTCAGTTGCAGGATTTGGTTTTAGGTTTCATGTGAAGTAAATTTTCTGAACTGGATTACACTCCCCACTTGAAACAATGCACATGAGCTGCAGCACAGCAGAGAGAATTTGCTGAGCTATCAAGGACTAAGGTCTGGAAAGCAGAACAGAGGAACGCATGTACCAGTAGCATAGATGAGGGTAAATATGAGTAAATGGCATTTACCCACTTCTCAGTTGGGAAAAAAGGTTCGCTTACTTTTTTTTTTTTTTTAACCCACTGCACATACCTATACTTTTCAGGCATCAAACTCAGTCTTTGCAGGAAACAGTGATTAACCTGAAACTTGTAAACAAGTTGCTGCTGCTCTGTCCCAGCCAAAGAGAGACTTTTGTGGCCCTAAAGTTAGAAATCCATGGACATTAACATTAGCAATTACACACTCAGAAAATGAATTTTCTTTCTTCTTCATTTCTTTTGAAACCAAACAGACTTTGCTGGAGCTCTGTGGCATTCCTTTAGTCCTCTGGGCACAGACATTTTCTATTACTGATCCTTTGAACGGCCTTGTTATATTCATTTGTGACATTTGTGTTCAGTAGCTAAGTAGAGCATTGGAAGCCTCCTGCAAATGGAGTTTCTTATCAAATTAATAACAAAGCAGGATGTCTAATGACTATTATTACATCATTCAAACTAAGGGCCTATTTTTCAAACTTACGCACTTAAATTGGGTCAACCAGTTTTTCATTTGGGTGTTTAAGCAGTCACTTGGCCACCAAAATCCACATTTTAGGCTCCTAAATGCCAACCTGAGTGTCCAAGTCTCTCTCTCAGACTTGCTGAGTGCCTATAAATCCCTGGGAGTTGCAAGAAGGAAGCACCTTTCACAATCAAGCTGTAAATTCAGGACTGGGAGACTTACCTTGGGCCTTGTACTCTATGTGGTATAGTTGTTTTGCTTACAGATGCCTTCCCATCACTCCTTTGCTAAGTCAGTTTCCACACCTCAAGTCACCCCATTTAGCTACCAATCTTACTTTAATTTACTCTTTTCCCCAGTTTGACAAATGCCTTTGGCTGAAACGACCCTGTTGGGAATAAATAATTCATTTGTGGGCATCTTCTAAATTCTAACAAGAAACTAGCTTTAATCTTTTCTGTTATTAAGGTCACTTGTAGAGCAGAAATGTTTCTAACAAAGGGCATGCTGGGAAGGTATTTATAAACAACTGAAATTTGCATTCACAAACAAAGCAAGGCCATTTTGGCAATAATATTTTGATCAAGTTTCATGATATTAAAACACAGGATCCTTTTTTTGTGAATTAAATAATTGCAATTCTATGCCAGCAATGAAGGGAGGATCAATGTCAGTATGTCACAGGCTAAAATAGAGTAAGAAATACCCAAAGATTGTTATTTTTCAACCCTTCAGCCAGATACTGTCTGAAAGAGCCATACTCCCACATATCTAGTGAAATGTGGAACATAAAACTGTCAGCAAGTGCAATCACAGTGGATACATTTGTTTGTTTGTTTGTTTTTCTGTTTTAGTTTTTAAAATGCTTCAGTGCTGTGTATAGCATAGATACTGGGAGTAGTGAGCTGGCATCTGGAAAAAAAGAAACCGTTCCCTTGATTATGTTACATGATAGCTAGCACCAGCCATGGGACATACAGAACAGATAAGGTGCAATTACGATGATAGCACCTTTCCAGCTGAGAAGCTCAATAGGAAATATTCAAATGACCCTTTGAGCGCTTTGTTTAAAAACATCTGTGATATTTTGTGTGTGTGTAGTTGCTCCCCACACCCTTATACAGTCAAATCATCTGACCTGGCCCGGCTGCTGGCTTTGCTTAGCCTGCTGGGAGGTCTCGTATCAGCTGTCAGTTCAGTAGGCACTGAAGGCAGTTCCTCTCCCGGTGGCTCCTGCTCCAATACCACTTTCTCCGCCTCCAGCTCTTCTTCTGGTTCCTGCTGCTCCTCCTCTTCTTCTTGCTCCTGCTCCTCTTCCCCTGCTTCTAACTTCTCCTCTTTCTGCTCTTCTGCTTGAGCATAGGATGGCAACCTCTCATCAAAGGCCCTGGATAGGTCTTCCAGGCGCCCCATACCAAGCTTCTCATCCAAGTCTTTGAAAGAAGATGGAGGGGGACCGGCTTCTACCCCCACTTCCGTCACAGGTAAATAGTGGGACACTGGCTTCTCCTCCTCCAGCAGCTTGTAGCCCTTGACCTTCTGAATGGAAGAGACTGCAATAGAGTGGAGGGGCTTCTCTGGGATCTCCCTCAGTTGTTCTTCTGTTGGCCTCCTGAAAACCAGGAGGATTCTTTTCAAGATCAAGTAACTGATCTCCACAAGGTTGAGGATGAGGGATACTGAGGCCACAGCCAGCAGAAACATAATGAAGACTGTCTTCTCAGTGGGCCTGGATACAAAGCAGTCCACAAGGTTGGGGCAGGGCCACCGGCCACAGCGGTACAGGGGCAGAATTCGGAAGCCATACAAGAAGTACTGGCCCACTATGAACCCCACCTCGAAAATGGCTTTGAAAATGATGTGACAGATGTAGGTTCCCAGGAGTGTTCCCTCCAGTCGGAATTTCTTGCCCCCTTTGGGATTGATTTCATTGGTGTTCCTGGTGCTCTCTTGGTCTGGAGCCAGGGGTAGCCTCTCTTCATCCATCTCAGTTTGCTGTTGCCTTTCAGCCCGCTCCCTCTCTCTCTTCTTCTCCACCATCCGTACATGATGCACAGCATACCCCACGTACACCAGTGAAGGGGTAGAGACAAAGATGATCTGCAGGACCCAGAGCCTGATGTGGGAGATGGGGAAAGCCTCATCATAGCAGACATTCTCACAACCAGGCTGCTGGGTGTTGCATACAAAGTCTGACTGTTCATCTCCCCAGACAAATTCAGCAGCTGTTCCCAGAATCAGGATTCGAAAAATGAAGAGCACCGTGAGCCAGACTCTTCCGATGACTGTGGAGTGCTCATTCACTTCTTCTAAAATGTTCCCCAAGAAACTCCAGTCACCCATCTCTTACTATCTAAGGGAAGAGAAGGAAAGAATGGCCATAAATTACACTAAATAATTTTTTTCTACTGATGCGTAACTTGCTTCTGCCTTTAAGTGTTATCTATTTCTCCAAAACAGCCTATGCCTTGAAAATGTTTTTGCCTTATGTTACAGTCCTTTATTAGAGGAGGGAAAACTAAGAAGCCAGGGAAATTTCCTCTGTAAACTCTCTCTGTTGTGGCTCTAAATATTCAATAACTTCTCAGCCAAGGAGTACACATGACCACTCTTCTATATAGTAGTTTTCTGTGGGTTTTGCATGTTCAATTGTAAGTGTGTGAATGTGATTTTGTTTTATATATTCTATAAATACATGACTGTTGTGTAGTGTAAAGGTTTTATCACCATGGAGTTTGGGCTAACTGCATTACTTGCAAGTGATAGAATCACAAGTGAGTCAAGTGGGTAATCCCAAGAGAGTATTCATGCCACCCCACACTGCCCTGAATTCTTTATAGGCCACACACATTACATCTAATCTATTTTAGGAATCTTTAGATAGTTTACAAAAATGTTTTTGGAACTATTTTGTGTGCCCCTCTGCCTGTAAAGTCAGATGCCTCCATTACTCTGAGTTCAGCTCATAAAAACAAAACCATAAAAGCCTATCAAAGTGACCTAAAATAATATTTTTGTACAAAAATGTCATGACTAATCTCAGGATTTCTCAGGGCTAGAAGCCAGTGCTGTGGGAATCCCACTGAGAAGCTGGAAAACTCCCCTTTCTAAAGCTCCCATTTCTAGTCCTGCAGGGACAAACTTTAAAGTTGTGACATTTTTATACACAGAGAAGCTACCACTGGTCCAGAACTCAGTCTAGCCCATTTAAGGCATTTGACTAGTACAATTCTGGGGAACGGAGGGGAAGAGGCCTCAGCTAGGGAGGAGCAGGGGAAACATTTCTGTGTCAGGCTGATTTAATAAATTAAGGCCATTTGAAGCTCCTGAGGGATTTGTAATGTTCGATTAAGTCCCAGAGAGATTGATTAGTGAAAGGTTGCAAGTGAGGCAGTGAAAGGTGCTGAATGAATATATTCAATCACATGGGTCTAGAAGATCATGGCCACATAAGTGGAATAGATCTCCACCACTGGGAGATCTCTCTGGGGTTTTCTGTCCTCTGGGAATGACACAAATTATTGGAAAAGATAAAGATATATCAAGACTAAAATGGAGTCATTATTCTGGCCCTTGTACCACATGAAAATTTAAGTTCACATCTCTGTGTTAAAACCAGTGAGAATGTGATGTAATTCTCCCATTTATGCACACACCTCGGATGTGCAAGATAGGTGAACCACGATTTCAGGGCACATGTGATTTAAACAGCAAGACACATTGCTGCTTTATCAGCCACTAAAGTTGTGCAAAGAAGTGTATTAATGTGAACACTTACTTGAACAAATACAATATAAAGATTTCATTGTTTACATACATTATCTAACTAATTTAAAAGTTCCATTATTACAAATCCACATAGTATTTCCTTTAATCCTAAAATAATTCCTTTGATTAATAAACCAGACAATTAGCAGGCATGTGCAACTAAGTAAAAATCACTACTTTACCTACACAATATACTCTTCATTTTCCAGTCAGTATAGTTAACGCAGTCTCACTGATACTGTGCAGTCTTTGCAATGATGTAATACTGATATCCTCTGCTATCAATGAACTGCCTCCACCCCAGCTTGAAAAAGTGACATTGTTATGCATGGTAAATCTGTTTATCTTACAGACAACTCACTGTAACAGAGAAAGAAAAATGGCTTCTGACTACTTTTGTCTAAAATCCTACATGCAACTTGTCGCAGTTGAATAATCCCTTCTCAGGAGCTTCTCTGAACTAGCATCACACATTTCAGAAATCTGCCTTTTTCCACTTTCTACTTAATGAGCCTTTGTTAATGAACTGGTTCTTAAACTGCTGTATGTGCTCTGCCTGGCACAGCCCTTCAATTATCTATTAAAATTAACTTGGACAAAGCACTAGAAAAGGTATTGCAAGGAACCATCCTGCATTGGCAGGAATTGGAAAATATGACCCTCACTGATTTCTAGGATTCTACCAGAAACCAACCAGCCATACCAACCCCGCAAGGTCTGACATGAACAATAGGCTCCAGTGCATTAAGTTTGGGTTGCTACTTTAAGGGTGGGAGTTTCAAAAGTGCCTAAATGAATTAGGAGCACAAGTCCCAGTGAAACCCAACGGGATTTGAAAATCCCTTCCTTAAATTCCAAATGGTATGGTTTGATCAAGCTAGAAACAAAAGAAAGCATATATAGATTAAGGCCATTCAGCAAGCAACTTGCCACAGTAAAAGACTCCCCCGAAGGAACGTGTCCTCCTTCTCTCTTGGCACTCTGCAGCGAAGAGTGAACTTTTGTCTCTTTCCTTCCCTACTGTAAAAGTCCCAACCTTGTCGCACGACTGAGCAGATATGACTGAATTGGCTCTGATGGGTGGGTTTTAGTTGCCCTGCAATATTTAAGCTCCAAGCCAGACAGCTTTATGAAGTGAGTGACATTTGCTAGTGTGGAGAACAATAGAGGAGAAAGACAGTCAGAGATGGAGAGAAGAGGAGAATGCGTTGAACATGAAAGGGTGGGGGAGGGCAAGGGATGGGCAACCGGCAGTGAAAACTCAACACGTGCACAAATAGAGTTTGCACAGCCCAGGAAAGTTTGTTCTACATTCAGATGTTCACTTGTGTAGTGGGGAAACTATTAGGCAGGGGCTGAAGCATCTCTGCTATTCTGCTTCACTGTACCTGAAGAAAGAGTATTCATACCTCTCACGATGGCAGATCTGACTAAATGAAAGGGACCTCTGCCCATCACCCTGTGCCTAGTTCTGGCAGCTGGGCTCCAAAGGTGGTTTCTAGGGTATGTGTTTGTTGATGCTTCAGGCCAGATCTTTTATAGTTTGCAAACACATTTGGGGGGGGGGGGGCCAGCGGAGTGAAAATATCAATTGTTCCCCTCACTTTTCAGCACAGGCATTAGGTATCTAATACTGGGGAGGTTTCTTCAGATCTTGGCTCACATGACACATGCAGGGCTGGATCCTCATCTGATATCAATCAGTACAGCTTCACTGAAATCAATGGAGTGATGCCAGTTTATACCAGCTGGGGTTCTGGTCCTGAGGGTCTTCATGTTTCTAGTCAAATATCATACAGTGCACTCACATTCCATCCCACCCCTAAAATAACTAAATCAAACTGTTTAGTTAATGAACGCAGTCAGATTCCAATAGTCCAGCAAACAGAAGGTGCAGCACAATACAACCATCTTCAAAACTGCTGAGACATGCAGGAAAACCAGATCAAGGGAAAAACTGCCTTTCTGTAACCTTACTCACAAGCAGAATTGATCCCCTGGAGAGCCTGACTAAAAAAGAAAGCATCCCTCCTCTGCTCCCCTACTTTGGCCTGTCACTATGGAATTTGTTTGAACATTTTCTTGGCACAGGACATTGAAAGTGGCAGTATTTTTTAGACCAGAGGATTGTGGGAAGCTGCATTATTTATGCAGTGATCCAGACTGCATATGTCACATTTTGAGGGTTCAGTACAGACCAATGAGAGGTTATGCCACTGCCTGTTCTGTAACTCTGGATACCTTAAATGCTCTGCTGCTGTGACTCACAGCCATCAGCCATCAGACAAGCATGAATGTCTGTGTGCTGTGCAGCCCAGATTCAGTGCTCTGACCCCAGCAGCCTGCCTATGACACAACAGCCTCACTCTGGACTCCACCAGCCTTGGTTACTATGTGCAACACACTTCCAGTCCTGAACTTCCCCAAAACCGTCTGCTCTGAAATGCCCAGCCCTCCCTCTGAGCACTCGGAAATAATAAGGTTCATTGCTCCTTTAAAGAGGCAAAAGCACAGCTTATTAATGTAACTGGTGTTAACACTCACATCAATTCAAACACAGCACTGGATTGATTTAGAGTAAGAGTAAAACAAATTTAACAACAGAAAAACATGGATTAAGTGTTACCAAATAAAGGGATAAAGTTAGAAATGTGTATAAGCAAAAAAAAATAATATAAGCTTTCTAGTGACTAAGATTTAACTTAATAAGCTAAAGTCTTGGTTCAACATAGATTGATTGAAAAAAACTTTCTCTTTGCAGCCATAAAAGTGCAAGGTGCCGGGTTCCCTTGTCTTCCTAGGAGGAAGATCTTTGCCTAAGCAGGTGTCTCACATCTATTCTGTTCCCATAGACTTCAGCCCACTGGGTGACACACCTGTCTTTCTCAGCTTGCAAGAGCTCTGGCCCCTTTTGTCTGCCCAGTGATGGATGCCAAGATGGCTTCTTCTCTCCTCTTATATCTGCCCAAACTCACTGTTTTATCCCCAGACTATAGGTATCGGCTCCATGAGTGCTCCGGGAAAAAAATAGGGGGTGCTCAACATCCATGAGCCATAGTGGTTCCTGGGCCCCCTCCCCTAGAGTTCATACCTGAGGTCTGCTCACAGCACATGCTCAAGCCCCAGATGAAGCTTGAGTGTGGAATGTAATAAATTCTGTGCTGCTCCCAGCTTCTGCCTTTGGGGCAGGGAGTTTCTTTATAAACAGAGGGTGATTAAGATAACGAAAGGCTTGTCATTAAATTAAATTAAAGATCATCAGATGATCCTGAAAGCATTGCCAAGCACTCCAATTAAAAGATAGGAAACAAAGGGTAGGAATAAGGAATAAGGAAAAGCGTAGGTCTATTTTCAGAATGGAAAGAGGTAAATAGTGGTGTCCCCCAGGGGTCTATATTGGGACCAGTCCTGTTCAACATATTCATAAATGATCTGGAAAAAGGGATAAATAGTGAGGTGGCAAAATTTGCAGATGATACAAAACTACTCAAGATAGTTAAGTTAAAATCTGACTGCAAAGACTTACAAAGTGATCTCACAAAACAGGGTGACTTGGCAACAAAATAGCAGATGAAATTCAACATTAAATTCAAAGTAATGCACACGGCAAAATATAATCCCAACTATATATACAAAATGATGGGGTCTAAATTAGCTGTTACCTGTCAAGAAAGCTCTTGGAGTCATTTGCAGTACTCTGGAAGCACTATGCTCATTCTCCAGCTTCAGAAGACTTAAAAATGAACTCCAGTCATCGTGGGACAGATGCAACTGAATAATGTAGCTGTCCTTAATGTGCATCAAGATTAGGCCTGGGAACTAGATGTAAATAAGATTGCTGACAGTTTCATCCAGAAAGACTCAGGGTATGGGTACACTCAAAACTTCAAAGTGCTGCCAGCGCTGCATGTACTCCACCTCCCCATGGGGATTAGCTTGCAGCACTGGGAGCCACGCTGTTTACACTGTTTACACTGGCGCTTTGCAGCGCTGTATCTTGCAGCGCTCAGAGGGGTGTTTTTTCACACCCCTGAGTGAGAAAGTTGCAGTGCTGTAAAGCGCCAGTGAAGCCATGGCTGTAATGTCTTTAAACTGGGATGTTAGTGAAGACAGCCTGTAAGTGAGTGCAATGATTTTAATATACTGTAATTCATAACAACTTTATTATTAAAATAGTAAAGATACCAGTGATAGACACATATTCAATAACTAGGATATGAAAATATATAAATATACCAAAAATAGTCTCCACCAAAGCTGACAGAGCCCCCCCAACACACACACACACCTCCTCAAAAGCACCTACCAGCAAAAACAAAAGTCAGCGCCTATGCTCCAGACTCAAGATGACCTTGTGCTCTTCTTCCCTTCCTGTGGTCCTCCCATCCTCCTGCTGATTTGTACGTAAATAGAGCCCCCATTGTTTTGGGTGACACGTTGCTCAATTTAACTGGAGATAGGTGGATACTTGCCTTCCCTCCTGTGTGGGAGAAAATCTGTTTCTCCCTTTATTTGGTTACAGGCTTTAAACCAGGGGTGGGCAAGCTTTTAGGTTAGAGGGCCACATCTGGGAATAGAAATTGTATGGTGGGCCATGAACATTCACAAAATTGGTGTTGGGTAATGGCTCTGGTTAGGGGTGAGGACTCCAGAGTGGGGCCAGAAATGAGGAGTTCAGGGTATGGGAGGAGGCTCTGGGATGCGGGAGATGAGGGCTCCAGCTGGGGGTGCAGGCTCTGAGGTGGGGCTAGGTATCATAAGCATTCCCAAATCTGGACCTTAGCGTCCAGAAATCTGGGTGCCTGCATGAACCCCTCTAAGCTTAATTACCAGCTTAGATTTGATCTCGCTGCCACCAGCCAAAAATTCCAGGGTTTTTTGGCTCCCTCTGGTTCCTCAAACCCTTCCCTGTGGACCCAACTCAGAGCTCCTGACGCTTACAAAAGAGAATATAACCCACTTTCCTTCCGCTCTCTCTCCCCCAGAATTTCTCTCTGGTGCTAAACCTTGGCACAGTTATGTATGCCACCCGTTTACACACGAATACCCAAAGCATGTCGCCTCTCTTCTCCACAAAGAGTACAACCACTAATACCAGGAGACAGAAGAAGTTCTCCTCTTTCTTTTTTTTTTCCCCTTTGTGCCTTCCCCTCCACAAATCCTGGTTGTTGCAGATGTCAGCCCTCTAGATCTACCACAAAGAGAATTCCCTCCCCTCAGGTCCTAGCTCAACCCAGAGAGAAAAAAACTTCACCTCTAAAAAGTAACTTTAATATAAAAGAGAAAAAGACATAAAATATTCCGTGATTAAGTTGACATACCACAGGCTTTGCTTAAAAGAAAAATTATGAATAAACAGCCTTATTCAAAAAGAGATACAATTTAAAGATTCCAGCAACTACACACATGTAAATACAAAAAAAACAATAACAGCCTATTGTTTTTTCTACCTTTGTACTTACAACTTTGAAACTGAAGATTAGAAGCTTACAGATAGAAAAGATCCCCTCTCCTAGCTGAGAGCCAGACAAAGACACAGACCCAAACATTCCCTCCCCTGAACTTTTAAAAAATCCGTTTTCCTGATTGGTCCTCTGGTCAGGTGTGTGGTTGCCTTTGTTAATCCTTTACAGGTGAAAGAAACATTAACCCTTAGCTATCTATTTATGACATTGGCTATGAGGAGTTTGGAGTGTAGGAAGGTGCTCCAGGCTGGGACTGAGGGGTTCGGAGAGTGGGAGGGGGCCAGGGCTGGGGCAGAGGGTTGGGTGCAGGCTCTGGCTGGGGGTGCAGGCTCTGGGGTGGGGAATGAGAGGTTTTGGGTACAGGATGGTGGTCTGGGCTGGGACTGAGGGGTTCAGAGGGCAGAAGAGGGATCAGGGCTGGGGCAGCGGGTTGGGGCACTGGGGGAGGTTCAAGGGTGCAGACTCTGGGTGGTGTTTACCTCAAGTGGCTCCTGGAAGCAGCGGCATGTCCCTTATCTGGCTCCTATGCAGAGGCATGACCAGGTGGCTCTGCATACTGCCCAGTCTGCAGGCATCGCTCCTGCAGCTCCCATTAATGGGAGATGTGAGGGCAATGCTTGGGATGGGGGCAGCATGCATAGTGGAGCCCCCTGGCTGCCCCTACGCATAGGAGCCAAAAAGGAGCCATGCTGCTGCTTCTGGGAGCCTCATGGAGCAGCCCCTGATCCTGCTCCCCAGCTGGAGCACCAGAGGGGGGCCATGCCACTGCTTCTGGGAGCCACGTGGAGTGGCCCCCGACCCTGCTCCCCAGCAGGAGCTTGAGGGCCAGATTAAAATGGCTGGTGTGCCAGATCTGGCCCGTGAGCCATAATTTGCCCACCCCTGCTTTAAAGCATATCACCACTGAATAGCCATAATTCCTCAAATAGTGTTAATACATTGTAAAGGGGTTCCTGGGTGCAACCTGAACTGTGAGATCACTAAGCCCTCTGTCCCACCAACCTGGGGTAACCCTAACACTGTAATGCTGTTGGCAAGCTACAAACCCCTGACAAGTACTGTACTTACAGATATCCACAGGCAGGGACACATCCAACTGAGTTACATGAATGCTTCTCCCAGCCACTCATGAATCAACAGTAGAGAGGCTCCAACCAATTCCCACCAGGTCCCCAGTCTTGCACCCCAGAACTGTACCATCTTGCCCTGGTCAGAAGCAGGATCAGTGTAAGTTCATTACCCAGTTTGCCCTTCCTTCGATGTGGAGAGGACGCACACCAGCCTTCGTAAACTGAGCTGAGATTTCCCAAGCACTTCAGCCAAAACAGACTGTTTTAGGTAAAATATAAAACAGATTTATTAACTACAGAAAGATAGATTTTAAGTCATTATAAGTAGTAAGCATAGAGATCAAAATTGGTTCCCCTAAGAGATAAAATAAATTTGCAGTCTAAGTTCTATACACTAAACAGGATTTGAATCAAGCAGTGTCTTACTCTGATAGATGGTACAAACATGTTGCAGATGGCACAAACAGGTCACAGAATATCAGTACACAGGCTGGAACTTTCCCCTCGCCCGGGGCCACCCTCCGCAGTTCAAAATCTTTGTACTCTAGATGTGTTTTCAGGTATTGAGTTGTGGGGGCAGTGAGGCCAAGTCACAACGTCACTTCCCCTCTTTTTTTATAGTTTCTTCCTGCTTGCTCGAAAGATCTACATTTGTGATATGGCCAGGGGGTCCGCCCCAATTGGTCAAGCATTCTCCATTGTCTACGTGGTCTCTGAAACGTTTTCTGGGAAGGTCGCTGGGAGTGTGGATTTCCTTTAATGGGCCATCAGCACATCTGGCTATTCCATTGTTGTACCTGAAAGGTTGGTTGTGAGTGTTCTCAACCTTAACATATTTCAGTAACACACATATAGCAAAACTTCATAACTTCACATACAATCCAACAGGATATTAACATTCAACAGACCAAGACTTTCAAAATGATACCTCACACAGCATACTTTGTATAAAACATATCATAATTATATGACAGTGGTGACTATGAGGGCTCCAGGATGTTGCTCTGAGGTGCAGAGTGCCACATATATTTTACAATTATATTAATTACCAATGTGTCATTATCTTTCATAAAATAACTTATCTGATACACTTTTATACACAGTAGTGTTGTATACAATCAGTTGGTTCTATTACTTATTTAAGGTTCAGACCCCATCTTTGGGCCAATAAACCACTGAAGTGTATTCTCAGCATTCCTTTTCTCCTGCTGGGAAGAGATGCTATTCAGACTAGTGAAGACTCCATCTGGTTCCTCCCCCACTGGTGATAGCTGAATTGTTATCACCTTCCCTTGTTAGCTTGAACACTTGGCTTACTTTTGAAAATGTATCTTCATGGTCTTTGCCTGATGACCAGGCTGGCCAGGCAAGCAAATACACGTTCCTTTGTCTAAGGCAGACCATGCTTACGCACTGCTTGCCAAACACATTTTAAGAACATAATTCTATGCATATCCATAACTCTTTGTGAATACCCCATACATATATCATGTGAGAATATTAATGGTCAGTGAGTTATTAGTTTTCCAGTGATATATTACATGCCACCTTTTGGGCATGTATCAGGACAACAGTGTATAAGGTGCAGTGAGTAGGTCAGGCTTGACAAGAGTAGTGAACCACAAATAGGCCTCTGTGTCACACCACACTAGCATAGATCTCCTTGGTGATGATTCAGTAGCTAGCACTCTTCCCTTTGCATTGAGTCCATTTTGAACTGACACCGCACAATCGCATTGGGGGCCTTGTTCTGCTAGAGGAGCTGTAACTTATATGAGATATAAGACCAAGGCCCTGACTTTTAGCATCCCAAATACAATAAAAACATCAAGCCCCAATCTTGCATACATGGAGATTGTGTGAAAGCCCAGGATCCATGCCTTGTCTTAGAAACTGTACCCCTAGATGGTTTCATGAGTTCAGTGAAAAGGTTCCATAGTGAAAACCACAAATGAAGGGAAAGGTTACCAGGAGACACTTCCTGATGGCAGGAGCTGCAACGGAGAAGGCTCTTGCTCCAAGCAGGAATTTCCCTACACGCACTTCCCTCAATCCCTCCCCCTTCACGCTCCATTGGTCAACTAGTCACATGCAATGTAACTAATTTAGTCATTTTCCAACCTCCCATCCTGTAAATTCAAATACTCCCTCTAATTTCAATTCCTGGGGAAATACTTGCCAAGAGTGGGGAGGACAGGGAGGAGACTACTGCTAGATGAGCCAAAGGAGTGAGGAAGAGGAAAAGGACTAATGTAGGCTGGGGTCTGTCCTGGGAAGGTTCTAAAAACAAGGAAGGTAGTTTTAAGCTGGACACATTATGCCTCATAAAGTAGCAAGAAGGGCAAATCTACATTTTATTTATTTTACTTTGCTGTTTACTTCTAAACCAGACTGCAATTGAAACAGGGGCAATAGCTAACCTTAACATGTTTACACTTTGAGCTGGAGGTGTGATTCCAGCCCCAGTAGATATACCCACCTTAGTCTCATTGACTAGTGCACTAAAAATTGAATGAAGCTGCAGCAGCACAAGTGGTAGAAGGGGCTAGCCACCTCTAGCATGTACCTTTGGCCTCTAATGGGCATACAGTTGGGGCACCTAGCCCAGCCCATCCCCGTAGCTACACTCTGCTTTTAGCACACTAGCTCGAGGAGCGCTGGTGCAAGTACAGTTCCTCTCGCTGGGAATCACAGCCCCAGTGTGAAGTATAAACACACCTTTAGTCTCCTCCAGGCAGCAGTGAGAGGAGAGTAGCAAAGTGCTTCCTGCTAGGATCCAAAATTCCAGAAGAAAGACTGCAAACTGCCAAACATGACTGAGAGGCCCAAACCAATATTCCAGATCAAAACACTATGGGTAGGTCAGATCTGGGTCCACACATCCTAGCTGGACCTCAGCTCTATAACAGGATGAACCAAAACCCCAGCGTTAATCACCCCCAGATTTTGGGGAAGCCCAGATCCAGTAAGTGACTTTGTGGCTGAGGTCCATCTGTAGACTAAATCCAGCTGCTAAATTAGCAAGCTCCCTTTGACACCCTCACACTGTTTTGCATGCACCCTTCCAAATGCCCAGGAACCAAATACTCTCTGATTAGTATGAAGAAATATCCATCTTGCAAAATATGGCCAATACTCAAGCTATTCAGAAAATATAATATTCAAATAATCCATCCTCAACATACATTACCAACCTGTCACATGGCAAAGGGGAGTCCTTTTTAGGTCACCAGATGTCCTGATATTATAGGGACAGTCCCAATATTTGGGGATTTTTCTTATATAGGTGCCTGTTACCCCCCACACTCTGTCCCAATTTTTCACACTTGCTATCTGGTCACCCTAGTCCTTTTCATAACTAAGGTGTAAGCTATTCAACATGGATCAAAATAAGTCACTATATAGTCTCTGTGGAGGCATTGTGGTTAAGGGCCAGCATTTTCAAACATGGGTTCCTACAGTTAGGCTCCTGAGCTTGCATTTAGGCTCCTGACTAAAAAAATTTCTGAGGCACTGAGCACCTGCAGCTCCCAGTACAGTTAATTCTAGAATTAACAGTTCAGCAGTGTCAGCTAAACCGTTCAGAACTGGGAGCACTGTAGCCCTGTGAAGGCTGCACAGAGTAGCTGAGAAGAGCTTTAATTCCGAGTCAGATCTGATGTTACTCTGAGTTGCTCTTTCCTTCTAAAGAAGCAGAAATGTTTTCTGGCCTGGTAACAGAAGGTTTGGTTTGGAAAGGAGTTCTCTTACTTGCAAGTTTGCTGTCTTTTGGCCTCTTAGAGAGGATCTGCACAGAGCTCCCCTGATTTGCTATGACAGGAAGAAGTCAAGTCTTCACTACAGCCCAGCCTTTTTGTCAGACCACAGCACATGGTCTCCAGCACCCTGATTGGGGGATGGGGGAGTGTGGGACTTGCAATTCCAAAAAGATTTCCAGCGCAGACATGATGTCAGGGCAAGGCAGGGCAGCCCTATTGAGCAGCTCAGTTCATGCATGAAGGCAGATTGTTCCATTTATACAGCGAACAACCCCAGACATCTCCCTGTAACAAAGTTATCATCTCCTGATCTGCATAGCTAGAAAGCAGCACATGCTTCCTGTTCTTGTGCTGAACACACAAATCTTCCACTAAACACTGAAGATGAGCACTGTCACATTCAGACTCTCTCCAAGAAACTGTGGAGCAAATCTTTCTCTTACTTACACCAGAGAAAATCCAGAGCAACTCATCTGAAATATGTCTGTTTTCTAGGGATGTGTCTGTGAGTCCATTCGGTGGACAGCATGACCTAGTGGACTGAGCACAGCAATGGGAGCTGTTGAGTTTTAGTCCTACCTCTGCCACCTACTGGCCTCAATAATATGTTGTGTGCATATAGCACTTTGCAAATATTAGACAGGTTTTGTAACCCCCTATGTAACCTTCAATCTACAGCTGGAGAATGGAAGCTGAAGCTCTGAGATGATTACAAGTCTTGCCAAGTTCACACAGTAAAACAGTGTCAGTCACAGAGAGCTCAGAGGCTGTACAACATCTGGGTTGTTTAGTGTACAGGGCAGGGAGAGAGGGAGGAAATTCTAAGCATAAAGGAAGAAAAGAGTAGGAGAAGGCTACAAAGGGTCAGTAAGGAGGGAAATTTGGGAGGAGCACAGGCAGCAGGAGGGGATGACAGGAGAAATGGGAACAGAGTTGTAGGCAGGGACTAGGTTGTACAGAACCTTGAAGCTGAGGATAAGTGGCTTATTATAGAGACGCTCATTTTAAGTTTAAAGGCTGGAATGAAAATAAGCTCTGTATGCGTGCCTTTCAGCCATGGTTTTGTCTGAAAGTCCAGTTCTCCTCCTGAAAAGGGACTACTATAATGCCATTGTGGGCTTTCATGGGTTTTGTCTTTCAGGAGATTTCCAAACCAAATGTGTTCCCTTTAAAAATAAATGTTTTCTTAACTGCAAGCCCTGCAAACTCAATCTGAGAACAAAGAGTAGCAGAGAACTTTTTAGCTCCTGCATCAGCCCCAATAATATAGATTTGACAAACAGACCATAACTAACAATCCTACTGATGATCCAAAAGCCAGAAGAGAATACAGTTCACTGTCCAATAGCTTCGTTGACTCTGCATGACTAGTAGGAATAACTACTTATTTTTGTCATCATTGGAGTAATCAGATGTGGCTCTGAATATGGTCGGGGTACAGCTCTGCTGGGCACAAAGGTGCTTGTTTTATACCACACCTTTTCTGACTATAGCCATACTTGAAACGTTTTGGTCTCTTAAGAGACTTACTATTTTATTTTAAAATTAAAAATGCCTTTTTCATTAAAAACAGTACATTTCAGTGAGATGGGGAAGTTAAAATGAGAAAATGAGGAGTTCAGTCATCAGATTTATGCATTCATGGCACATCCATAAAAAGTAAGAACCTCTTGTCAAGCTCTTGATAAAGCAGTTACACTTCCACATTTTCCTTGGCTGTTGCTTTCAGTGGGTTATTTTCCATACAAGGATAATAGGAACAAGGCTTACTTACTTTTTCCCCGGTAAAATTGTTATAGTGGTACCAGCAAAGCAAGTGTAAGTGCAAGTCTCTGGAAAAAATTAAATTGTTCAGAATCCTTCAGTCTATTCCCACCAGGGGGCAAAATTTTCTCACTTCCACTCTGCACTGTAGCAAAGAGAATAAAAAGAGGGTGATGTAATCCAATAGGCTTATTCCTTTATGGTTTATCTGATTCCTGCCTTTCTCTTCCCCAGTCCTCATACCACTCAAATTCCTCCTTCTGAAGGAACAAACCTAAGGCCAGCTCTGCCCTAGACACTTTTTTCGATACAGCAATGTTGGCAAGGAAGGTGGGTTTTGTTTTACAATATTTCTATACTGGCAAAAGCCCTAGTGGAGACAGAGTTATAGTGGCATAACATTTCTTTTACTAATATAGCTTATTTCACTCGGGTGCCAGTATAACCTTTACCAGCAAGCCCACTCTTTTGAGACTAAGACCCCTACCATCTCTTGAATTCATTGAGTGAATAAATGGACCATTGTGACTTCAGCTGCAGAGTACTCAGCACTTTGGAAGTCCTGCCTCTTTCACATAGGTGTCTTAATATGGATTTAGGTAAGTGATTTGAAGTACCCAAGTTTGAAAATGCTCACCTAACTCTCTAATCCAGGGAGAGACCAAGTCCAAGAGGGGTGCAGTTCCTAAGAATCTCTCTATGGTATATTTTATCCTCCTTTCATTTCTCCATTGGTGGAACATTGTGACAAAGCCTGAATTAAATGTAACACTGAAACTTAGTAATGTTTTAAAAATAGTGTTTCCAGAAACGCAGCCCCGTGCATCTAAGCAGGCTAGTCCCACAGCTGTGGTGATCTGGTTAGAAATTCTGTTCTCAGAGGGCTGTTAAATAAGGGGTTAAGGAAGAATGAAAAAAAGCACATGAAAAGCAGTGTGTGCAGAGGTTAGAATAGGAGACTGAAATCTATTTCAGGACTTGTCACTGACTGATGTTATTGTGGGGCAAGTTGCTTTCCCATCAACTGCAAGCCTTGGCATCTCATGATTCGCAAGGCCAAATTTGAAGGGTATGCTTAAGATGATGTATGTTAAACATTGGTAAGAGGGCCTAGGGATGGGCAAGGAGATTAAGTTGGTGTAACTCAGACTTCAAGAAGCCAGGAGGAGATGGACATTAAACAAGAGGATGGCCTATGTGTATATACACCTTCTCATGCCCGCCTCTTAGCTGCTGCACCCCTCTTCTTTGGCCCTTCAGTTTAGACTCAGTGGGATGAATTCAGAGGTGAAGCATCAGGGGGTGAGTACAAGCTACTGAGTATGGATAATAACAGGAGTCTATACTGATGTAAGCTACAGCTAGGGAGCTGACTTACTCAGATTCCTATTTGCCCTATAGACATACCACCACTGAGATTCTCTCAGGAAAGCTGGATTAGCCTCTGCTGTGGGTTGTGCTGTATCATATCTGTTCCCATGTCGGGGGAGATATTCACTGCTCTTCTAACTCAAGTAAAGCATGCCCAGGTACAGCCGTGATGAGGGTATGATAAACCATTAAGATGGTAATTCATCTCTCTGTGTCTCAGTGACCCATTCAGTAAAATAGGAGATAATATTTCCCTACTTCATGGCCGGAGGAAGGAATGTCTGTGTTCATTTTATTAAGATTTGAAAAATGCTTTGAGATACTCATATGCAAGATGCTAGAGAAGGACAAAACATTGGACTGATCAGAACAAGTTTTAACCCTGGAGACTTCCTGGGTTACCCTCTTGCAGTGGGCTTTGCCTGGGGCCCAGCAGGCATGGTGGTTAGACCACAGCCAAACTGTCTCTCCAGCCCAGGGGGAGCCCAGTGGCCAAGTCACAGTTCATCCCCTTTTCCCCGGAGCGTCTGAGGAGGCCAAAGGAGAGGAGAAAGGTATGTGGGCTCAATGCCCAAAGGAATAGAGGCAAGGGGTGTCTCAGTTCCTTCTCTACTCCGAATCAGCATCCTCTTGGCCACTTCCTACCTTCCCTGTTTCCCTTCAATTTGGGGCATGGCCCAAACCCTCTGCATACTCAGTCTTAGGGCTGGTCTACACTACGGGGGAAAATCGATTTTAGATACGCAACTTCAGCTACATGAATAACGTAGCTGAAGTCGAATATCTAAAATCGATTTACTCACCCGTCCTCACCGCGCGGGATCGATGTCCGCGGCTCGCCATGTCGATTCCGGAACTCCGTTCGTGTTGGTGGAGTTCCGGAATCGATATAAGCGCGCTCAGGGATCGATATATCGCATCTAGATGAGACGCGATATATCGATCCCCGAGCAATCAATTTTAACCCGCCGATACGGCGGGTAGTCTAGACATGGCCTTAGCAATTCAAAGCCTCAGTTTGGGTGTGGAGAGGTCTAATATAGCTTGCCTTTCCTTCTGTTCTGTTTCCCACATGTCTCAGCAATGGCCAAAAGTTTTCTCTCACCTTTTCCCCTGGTTTGGTCTCTATGTGATGGAACACTGGGGGAGTCTGTCCTGGAACTGTGGAAAAGATTGGACGAATTTTTGGATCTGCTGCTTTTGTTCCGCCTTCAGGTCTTCTCCCACCGGGAGCTGGCTGGAGCTGGGGGCTACAACCTCCAAGTTGCGGTTCTGGGAGAAACAGCCTTACCAGGAGCCCTTCCTAATCTCTCTAGATCTTTAGCAGGTTGACATAATACGTCTTAGTATCTGTTCTCTTGCCTCATAGTTTACTGCTCTGATTTGTCCAATTACTTCAAAGGGGCCTTGCCATCTGATCAGCAATTTTGATTCTGAGGTGGGAAGCAGCAGTAGCACTCAATCCCCCGGTTGGAACTCCTGGACATGGGTACCCTCATTGTATACTTGTGCTTGTCCCTGTTGCACTTGACTAGATTGTCTCGCAAACTCACCTAAGGTCTTTAACTTCTCTCTCAGTCGTAGCAGATACTGTACCAAGTTTGTGGCCTTATAACAACATTCCTCCCATGTCTCCTGAAGGAGGTCTAGTATTTCCTTTAGCTGTCTCCTATGTACTAATTCAAATAGGGAGAACCCTGTCAATGCCTGAGGGATTTCATGAACAGGAATGACAGAAGTAATTGCTCCCACTGGCAAGTTTCCAAGGCTATGAACTTCTGCAGCATACTTTTCAAGGTCTTATTAAACCTCTATACCAGCCTGTCAGACACCAACATGCTTAAGGCTTTTATCTTCAACAGGCTACACAGTTCTCACATAAGTTTGGATATAAAGTTGGTGCCCTGATCTGGGATTGTTTCCCAAGGGATCCCCACCCAGGCAAACACTTTTATAAGCTCTGTGGAGCAGAGCGGAATTGCTTCGGGGTACCATGTGGCATAGTCTAATATGACTCATATGTGCTGGAACCTTGCTGCACTCTTTTTCAAGGGGCCCACCATGTCCATGCCAGTGCTCTCAGATGGGGTCCCTACCACAGGCAGGAGTATCAGCCGGGCCTATGGTACCTTCCTTTCACTTGCCCACTGGAGTTTTGGGCAGGAGATGCAGTACTCTCATACCTCCTGGTAGACACTTCACAAATAAAAACAAAATGACACTTGGTTAAATGTTGTCTCTTGACCAAGGTGTCCCCCATAGGGTTTGGAGTGTGCCAGGAATAGTATTTCCCTGAGTTACTTCTTTGAGATAAGCAGTTGAATTTTATCCTCCTCCATCTGGTGGTCCTTCTCCACTCTAAACATTTTCTCTCCCTGTAGATCAAAGGCCTGGTCTATACTACGAGTTTATTTCAAATTTAGCAGCGTTAAATTGCATTAACCCTGCACCCATCCACACAACGAAGCCCTTTCTTTCGATATAAAGGGCTCTTAATATCAATATCTGTACTCCTCCCCGATGAGGGCAGTAGCGCTGAAATCGGTATTGCCATTTCGGATCAGGGTTAGTGTGGCCACAATTCGACGGTATTGGCCTCTGGGAGCTATCCCACAGTGCACCATTGTGACCGCTCTGGACAGCAATCTGAACTCAGATGCACTGGCCAGGTAGACAGGAAAAGCCCAGCGAACTTTTGAATTTCATTTCCTGTTTGCCCAGCATGGAGCGCTGATCAGGACAGGTGACCATACAGTCCCAGAATCAAAAAAGAGCTCCAGCAAGGACTGTACGGGAGATACTGAAGCTGATCTCTGTATGGGGAAATGAATCTGTTCTATCAGAGCTCCGTTCTAATAGCGAAATGCCAAAACATTTGAAAAAATCTCCAAGGCCATGATGGACAGAGGCCACAACAGGGACTCAATTCAGTGCTGCGTGAAACTTAAGGAGCTGAAACAAGCATACCAGAAAGCCAAAGAATGAAATGGACACTCATGGAGAGAGGGGCGACTGACGACTGTAGCTATCCCACAGTTCCTGCACTCTCTGAAAACCATTTGAATTCTTGGCTGAGCTCCCAAAGCCTGAAGGGTCAAAAACATTGTCATGGGTGGTTAAGGGTATATGTCATCAGCCCCCTCCCTGCCATGAAAGCAAAGGGAAAAAAATTGTTTCTTGCCTTTTTTCAATGTCACCGTATGTCTACTGGATACTGCTGATAGACGCGGTGCTGCAGCACTACACAGCAGCATCCCCTTCCCTTCCCTTGCCTTGTGGATGGCAGATGGTACAGTAGGACTGATATCCGTCATTGTCATCCTGTGAGTGCTCCTGGCTGGCCTCGGTGAGGTCAGCTGGGGGCGCCTGGGTAAAAGTGGGAATGACGCCTGGTCATTCTCTTCTTTAAGCTTTGTCTCCTGGAGATTCACTCCTGCCTGGAATATCATAGCAGCTGGAGGCTGCCCTCGCCTCCCCACTTTGATCTCTGCTTGCAGAGGCAATAAAGTCAGTGTCGTTTCTTATTCCTGCATTCTTTATTACTTCATCACACATATGGGGGGGGGATAACTTCCATGGTAGCCCAGAAGGGGTGAGGGAGGAGGGAAGCATCAGGTGGGGTTGTTGCAGGGGCACCCCCTAGAATGGGATGCAGCTCATCATTTCTGCAGGATGTCTGGGGCTCTGACCCAGAGCGGCTGTTTGCCTCTCTGATTCTTTAGTAGGCTTGCCTGATATTCTAGGCAGGACTGACTCTACATTTAGACAAAACGTAAAGAAGAGAATGACCTGGGGAGTCATTCCCATTTTTGTCCATGCACCCCTGACCGACCCTCAATGAGGCCAGCCAGGAGCACCCATGCCAGCAGCAGACAGTACTGTATGACTGGTAACCATCACTGTCAACTTGCAAAGCAGTAGATGGTACAGTATGACTGGTAACCGTCTTTGCTAACTTGCAAAAGGCAAGGGGATGCTGCTGTGTAGCACTGCAGCACTGCGTCTGTCAGCAGCATCCAGTAGACGTACGATGACAGTGAAAAAAGGCTGAACAGGCTCCATGGTTGCCCTGCTATGGCGTCTGCCCGAGCAATCCAGGGAAAAAGGGCACAAAATGATTGTCTGCTATTGCGTTCACGGAGGGAAGATTGAGTGACGACATTTACCCAGAATCACCCGTGACACTGTTTGTGCCCCTTCATGCTTTGGGATCTCAACCCAGAATTCCAATGGGTGGGGGAAACTGCGGGAACTATGGGATAGCTATGGGATAGCTACCCACAGTGCAACACTCTGGAAATTGACACCAGCCTCAGTACATGGACACACACCGCCGAATTAATGTGCTTAGTGTGGCCGTGTGCACTCGACTTTATACAATCTGTTTCCAAAAATCGGTTTTTGTAAAATCGGAATAATCCCGTAGTGTAGACATACCCAAAGTGTGGCCATTGTTTCAGGAATTGAGGTTCAGCCACTGTACCATTGACCTGGGCCGCTGTTTGTAGTCTTGTCCCAATGTCAGGGTATTTCTTTGTTCTTCCATAAAATCTCCATTGTCCTAAAATATGTTACTCACTGCCACTCACTAAATTTTTCCTGACATTCTTCCCCCATGAGGAAAGTCTGTCCTCCAGGGGCTGATGTTCCTTCACCTAGGCTTTCCTTCTTGCCTTCAGCTGCTAAGGCTCGTGGCTCCACCATCTCCCGATCCCTACTGTCACTCTCCCAGGAGCTTCCATGTCCATGGACATCATCAGGTCTCTTAAAAAAAAACTCCAATCTCATCCAGTTATGAGAGGATACATGAGGTTCAGGGCTACCCCCATGCAGGTCTTCTCAACACAGTTCCGCAACGTCAGCTGCATCTTCTTCATGGGGTAAGGGCACATAGCCCCAAGGATGCGCTGCAAATAGATGGCGCCCTCGGGAATAATTTCAGGCCCTGCCAGCCTCACCCTCATCAGACAGCACCCCAAGCATATCAGTTGTTGTGCATGCATGCCATTGGGCACTAACAGTTTCGTTGGACCACACTTACAAGCCCTCGATTCAGCCACCCATATCTGGCCATAGAGGCAGTCCATGTGTAAGCAGTCATGGTGGAAGTGTCCTGGCTCCAAACACCCAAAGCAAGTCCTTGTCGCTAAAGAAGGCCCTGCCTGGGCTCCTGTAGCTCCTGCCAGTTTCAGGGAAGGACTCTGCCCCCAAGGTTCCCTGCACGTCTTAAGCCCTGGTTCTGTCAGAGATGCATTCCCCCCGCCAGTTTTGATCAGCCACTCTATCCTTCTTGGAACCATGTCCTTCTGGCTCCCCCATTTCTTGCTCTCCCTTCCATCATCTGGGTTGGTTGAAGTGGGACTGGACCAGCCTGAAGGATCTCTGCCATGGGCCTCACAGGGAACTGGTAATACTCATCTAAGCTTACAGCCTCAGAAAGGGCTTCAGCATGGTGGCACATCATCTACTCCCATTCTGTAGCCAGGAGAATCTGTGTGAACTATTCCAAGACAATTCTTTAGCTACTTGGACTATCTTTTTATCAGGAGGGAGCCACCAGCAATGATGTTCTCTTGAGTACAGGGTCCATGCTGGTGCCCAAATATGAATCTTTCTCATCAAAATCACTGGTAGTACGTCTCAATGGAAATATCAAAGGCATCTAGGATGGTCTAGGATAATCTTGTGCAGCCATTGCGTTGAGACCCTGGTTCGCTGCCTGGACTATTCCTGTCAAGTACGGTGCAAGCAGAGTGACCCAGCTTTCAGTGGGCCAATGAGTCACCATGACAACTCTTTTAAAGAAAGGGAACAGGAAAGCCTCTAGGTCATCCCCCAGATGCCATTTTTTGGTTAGCTTCAGTGGAGGACTTAGGGCCAAGATTGCCTGCTGCTGAATTCCCCCGTGTACTCTGGGGCTGAAACAGCATGGCCGTCTGCTGCACCGGTTGTTGCTTTTATTGCCAGCCCACTAATTCCCTGATACGTTTTGCAGCTGCAAGGCTTGACGCTGTTGCTGGGCAGCCAGTTGCTGCAGCAATTGGGTCTGGTGCTGCAATTGTTGTTGTTATTGCTAGTCCATAACTCATTTTGACAGCTTGTCCAAATCCATCTTTAGTTTGATCTCCCCCTTTTCTAGCTTGCCTATTTTCTCCACCACTTTGTAGCAGGCTTTGCTTGGGGGCCAAAAGACCTAGTGATCAGGCCACAGTCAGACAGTTTCTCAAAGTCTTGGGATGGCTCTTCTGGGCAGCCTGAGAGCCCAGCATCCAAGTCTCAGTTCATCGCCCCATCCCGCCCCCTGAGCCCTCTGGAGTCTCTCAGGTAGCCGAGGGATGGGAGAAGTGTAGGGGCATCCGAGCCCTTCCTCTCCACCAGGTCTTGGCCTAGTGTCCAAGGGAAGAGAGGCTAGGGTGGCTCAGACCATGTCTATGCTAGCGAGCTTACAGAAACAGAGCTGTACTGATGTAGCTGTGCTGCTGTAAGATCAGTCATGTAGCCACTCTATGACAATGGGAGAGAGGTCTCTCATCAACATAATTAAACCACCTCAATGAGCAGCACTAGCTATGTCGGGGGAGATGCTCTCCTGCTAACATAGCACTGTGCACACTACCACTTATACCAGCAAAACTTACGTCATTCAGGGATGTGTTTTTTTCAGACCCTTGAGCTACATAAGTTTTGCCAACATATGTGGTAGTGTAGACATGGCCTTATCCCAGGAGTTCTCAAACTGGGGGTCAGGACCCCTCACGGGGGTCGTGAGGTTCTTACATGAGTGGTCGCGAGCTGTCAACCTCCACCCCAAACCCCGCTTTGCCTCCAGCATTTATAATGGTGTTAAATATATTAAAAAGCGTGTTTAATTTATTAGGGGGGGTCACACTCAGAGGCTTGCGATGTCAAAGGGGTCACCAGTAAAAAAGTTTGAGACTCACTGCCTTAGTCTCTTATGGCTTGTGCTCCACATTAGCCTCTCCAAGGCTGCTTCCTACCTTCCCTGTTTTCCCTTCAGCCCCCTGTTTCAGACTCAGCAGTTCAAAGCCTCAGCTTGGGGTTGGGAGGTTCCCAGCTCACTCTGCGAGTCCACTTGTTCCCCTGGTCAGGGAGCAGGAGGGAAAAGTGTGTTGCGGGGGAAGCAAGTCAGGCCACCAGCCTCCCAGCTGAGTCTTACTCACAGTCCTGGTCCTTCCCCTGGAGATTGCTGTCTCAGCAGCTACAGCCTGTCTGCCTCCTTGCAGCCAGTCTCTCCTTCATTCTCCCTCCACTGGACTGCCAGAGCTCCCCTTTAAGTAGGTCCTCCAGAGGGACCATGTCAGGCTGCTGCTGAAGGGCCAGGGCTTCTTGACCCAATATTGTTCCACCACTCCTTTAACCTTAGCGTGGGCCTGTAAACCCCATAACAGCTCGTGATCCCACGCGTGCTCAGTAACTCTCCACCCCCTAAGCATTCCAGTCACTATGGCTCTCCCCACACACACACACACCTATTCTTTCTTCCCTCTTCTTTTTTCCCTCACTCTTCTTCTTCTCTCCTCGTCTTCTCACACCCTGCCATTAGCTGATGGTTAAGCGAGATCAGAATCTCGGAGGTGTTGTCACTCCACTCTCCACCTTGTCCTCGGTTCATTCCTTAGTTTCCATGCTGCAATGTTAAAAGTTGTGCAGGGGAGTTGTGCTGCACAGAGACATGCATATTTTAGCTATAGTGACTCTTAGGGGGAATGATACCAAAAGCCTGACTGGGGCAATGAGGGTGTAGCAGGGAGCAGAGTTTGGGGCTTTACCTGTTTTCTTGGTCCTGAGAGGGAAACAGATCTTGCCCCCTGCACTATGAGACTCTGGCCGAAGCTGACTTCCCACTTCTCACAGCAGAGTGTGTTCCCAGCAGCTGGCTGGCTCCCTCCAGGGAGGACATCCGTGGGGACTGTTCCTGTTTCCCTACCCTTCCAGCCACTTGCCTTCCTGAGCCTGATATGATTGTTTCTCGGGGCATAGCACAAAGATGCCAGCAAGGAACGGAAGCCTCTCATGCTTCAGCAATTTATTAAAAAGAAAAGGTTATTGAACTTAGACGTCGTTGAGCCTATGGTTCTCTTTTCCTGATCTGGGAGATAGGCCATTCACAGACAATTTGTCCATCTAAAGGGGACAGGCATTCTCTGGCCCCTGAAACAACCTCCTTTTACATGAACGTACTGGCTGTGGGAGTGAGAAGGGGGAAGTGTTTAGATGTGCAACACTGCCCTCTGCTAATACAGTAGCAGCCTTAGGTCCTATATGGCTTCACCCACCCACATACATTAGCCCTAGCCCTAGCAATCAAAGTGACATTGGCCCAGCTGCTCAAGCAGTGGGAGCTTGGTGGGATCCTGTACGTATCATTTTGCCAAGGGATCCACAAATACTAAGGCCACCCCTGACTGTACAGAATTCACCAGGGCATGTGCAAGCATTTATCGGCTTGTGTCACTCTCCAGTGTCTGGAGCCCTGAAAAAGAGGAACTAAATTGAATAGTAGTGCCAGCTAATGGAGATTCTCCTTTAGCTGACAAAGCAGAAGTCCAGAGTGTTATTCTCCATCCTGTATGCAACAGCTGATCTCAGTGATGGGTACATCATGCAGCCACGGATGGTTTTTTATGTCCTTCATACAGGACACTATCATGTGCTCTTGAACGAAGGCAAACATCCTTCCACAGTACAGCTGTCAAGTGTTTACTTGTTCCCTCTATTTATATCTAAGCAAATTCTTAAAATTACGTACTCTCCAGAATCCCTTTCCATGCTGTACTCAGCTAAGTTTGGCCTGAACAGGAGACTGTAAATATAAGAAGCATTTAATTCTCTGACTGCTCTTCACAATCCATCAATTCCAAAACCTTTCCCCATCCCATCCTCTCTTCTCTCTGCTCCCTCCGCTGTGAGATTAAGAACAGTGTTCCTGTTTTCTAGTCTAAAAGCCTAGTCTTCCTAATGGTGTGGCATAAATAAGAACATAAAAACAGCCATACTGGGTCCTCTCTTCTGTATCCTGTCTTCTGATAGTGGCCAGTGACAGATGCTTCAGAGGCAATTAACACAACAAGGCAATTTCAAGAGATCCATCCCTTGTCATCAAGTCCCAGCTTCTGGCAATTGGAGGTTTAGGGACACCCAGGACATGGGGTTGCATAAAGGATGCCATTTTGTCTCTAATTGCCTCATTTACTCTGCTCTCTAGCCATGGTCACATTTTTGGTCCTTTGAAACTTTTTTGTTTGTTTGGTTGGTTTTGGTTTTTTAATTTGGAGTGTACATTTCGTTTGAGTTGCTACTGTAGCATTTTTAAATAGTCTAAATGCAGTTTGCAGGCATGTCACCTGTCTAACTGTACTTTCTAATTTCCATTTAAGTAGCCTCTTATTCTGGTGTGGTTCCCCTTTTCAAAGTTAAATGCTACTGTGCTGGTTTTCTTAGGTTTTTTTCACCCTACAATTATGTTAAATTTAATTAAATTATGGTCACTATTACCAAGCAGTTTAGCTAGATTCACCTCTTGGAGATCCTGTGCTCCACTTAGAACTAAATCACGAATTGAGTCTTCGCTTGTGAGTTCCAGAAGGCAGTCATTTATGGTGTCTAGAAATTTTATCTGCATCCCTTCCAGAGGTGACATATACCCAGTCAATATAGGGATAGTTGAAATCCCCCATTATTATTGCTTTTTCTGCTTTGTAGCCTCTCTAATCTCCCTGAGCATTTCACAATCATCACCACCATGCTGGTCTGGTGGTCAGTGGTATATTCCTACTGCTATATATACTATTCAAGTATGGAATTTTGCTCCATAGAGTGTCTATAGTACAGTTTGATTTATTTAAGATTTTTCTTTATTTGACTCTATGCTTTCTTGCACATATAGTGCTATCCTGCCCCCTTGGTAAGATCTGCAACTTTCACACCCAGCAGGGAATTTAACATATGCTTCTCCTGGTCATTGCAAACCCAACTATCCATATTTCCAATAATCAAGTCCCTCATTACTATTGCCTTGCTGGTGTTCTCTCCCTAAGAGGGATATCCTCAGAGCAAGAAGATACCAGGACATTATCGGGCAGGAGGATCCCAACTATGGGATTGTTTCCCTTTGCTCCAGCTTGATGTTCTCCTTCCCTGAGACTTTCACCCTCCTCAACAGCATGGAGGCTTTCAGACTGGGGGTGGGGCCACTCTACTCTGTCCCAGAAAGTCTCATCTACACTCTTCTCTGTCTCCCTTAGCTCCTCCAGTTCAGCCATTTGGCCTCAAGTGCCCTTACTGTGTTGCGAAGGGCCACGAGTTGCATACACTTCATGTGCACACCTGCCCACAAGGCAGGTAATCATACATGATGCATTCAATGAAATAAACTGGATAGCCCTACTCTGCTGCAGACTTCTGCCTGCATTTTTTTTTAACTCTTGCATGGTTTTGTTTTTATTTTTGTGGGGTTGGTTATTGGCCCAAATTTGAAGCATGTTTGTCAGGTGTATTGGGCCTGGTTTGGATTTTTTCTTCTCTCCCTCCTCCCCTCATGTTTCTTTTCTAGGGCGGTTTTCTGGCACCCTTTTAGTAGTTAGGTTAGCCCCAAGGCCTCCTCCGTCTGCCACAGAACTCTCATTGCAGCCAAACTGTCCTGACCTTGGTAGCTCACTCTGTCACACGGCTCTCTTACTCTGCGTAAAGGTACTCTCTGCTTGGGCGCTGGACCTGGAAGCAATGCTTCCCACACTCCCTCACACAACTCCTGTTGGCTAGCTCCTCTGGTCACTTAGGAGCTGGCTTGTTAAACCCTTGCTCTCCCGATGTTAGCCCCACCCCTTTGCAAAGGGATCCTGAAGAGGTTATGGATCAAGAGACAGCAAGCAAGAGCCTTCTTGGCAAGCTCTCAGCCTAGCTTAGCTCCCAGCCCCCACAACATACCACCCTGTAATCTGCAAGCAAACAACAAACTAACAGACAAAATCACCCCAAAGATTACGTCATCTCTCCTCCTTCACCTGGTGAATGCCCTTGCAAAACTACCCTGTTTGATGTTCCTGTTCAGTAGCTCCTCTGATACCAAATCTGATATCATAGCTTATCTAGTAGTTTGGGTGAAGACCAGAACTGCCACTGCCTTCTCCTCACTTCTATGGAAGTCATGAGAGATTTTAGAGATATGGATTTGTTGCCATGGTGTAGTTTTGAAAGGCTTAATCTATGACACTCCATTTAAGTCAATAGGAATTGTGGGATGGTATCTTAGGGCTTAAAACATTTTCAGAACACACACACAGCAAGGGGATTCAAGGCAGGACATTCAGACATCTCAGAAGCCGTATAATCAGCTTGGAATCCTACCATGCTATTGCACCTTCTCATAAGTCATGAGTCCACAGTCCTAGAGAGGACAGCAAACAAGTACCCAGACGCTGCCGCTTGGGAATGGTAGGTGGCTCTTGGAGCATTTAGTAACAAAAAAACCTCAGTGCATATTTTCAGGAAATAAATAAACCTATTTACTCCATTGGTATGAGACTGTGGGTGAGATTCATCCTACCATACTCTGAAGAGTGCTGAATTGTTTGTCCATGCCATCAGCGCACACCTTCTCACCAGCAATAGCAGGCATAAGTGTCAGTATGTGGAAAGTCTTGCTGATAGGTAATCCCCAAAAATCAACACCCTGCAACCCATTTACTGTAAAAATAACTTGTTCCATTTCTCACAGCACCTACCTCTCCTCTCTCAGGGAGTAGAATAACGGGAAGACACTAGAGACCAAGCACATTCTTTCTCACATTCCCTTACAATGGGAGAGAAGTGGGCCCCAAATCCTCCCTATCCAACCTTCCATCCTGAAATCTCAGAGCACTTGCCTACTTCCTCTGCAGGCCCTATTCTGTGCTTGAGCTGTGTTTGTTCTGTGGATAAACAAAAGGTTTTATTCTCCATGATGATTGAATCAACATCATTCATGAGCACTAAAATTAAAAAAAAAAACTATCAAGCAAATACCTCCGAGTGCTTCTCACAAGCCATGCTGCAGAAACCTCAAGACTGCCCAGTGAGCAGTCACAACTCCGCAAAGTTCAGTAGCTGGAAAGGCAGCTGGACATGAGCACAATAACTTAAGTAACGTGAGGCAAAAATCAAACAGACATTTGCCACAAAAATTCACTACAGGCAAATGAGATGTAATGACTAGTATGTGGTTTGAAAGAATTACAGACAAGACTTCAAAAGGGGAGGTGTGAAGAATGTGGAAGGTCAGAGAACTAGTATTACTGAGAAGAGAAATCAGAGCAGCAAGGAAAACCAGAAGCAGCAACCAAAGCAGTAACGCAGACGTGACCAAAGGCAGCCCACAGAGAGCTACAACATTATCCATGGTTCCTTGAAACCATAATAAAGAAGTGTGCCCTGTCAATAGGCTGCCAGGAGGCCCCAGGGTTTCTCAGACCAGAGAATTCTGGACATTGGAACCTGTATTCTCTACAGCTTGTACTGTCCTTTTCAAGATGAAGGTGGCTGCAATTTTCTTTATTCTATGCAAATAGAGCTGCAGATTGAAGCTCCTGGCAAGTTGCCAATGTGGCCTACAGCTGGGCAAAATTTGTGTGGCCCTCTGAAGACATATGAAAGGTGACTTTGATCACAATCTTACCATGCTGAATACACAAAAACTGAAGTGATTTATGTAAACTGTATTTGAGGTTACTTGTTATATCTGGAAATTGTCACACACGACAGTTTCCAGCTATCACACATGCAGATATCACTTGTAATCTATAGATGTCTTCACTTTAGCTGGAAATTGACACGTGGGTTGATTTCTGGAAGTAACAAATTTAGACAAACCTCCCCCTATGCCAATCTGTAGTCATTGGTGAGTCACGGATGCCTTATGAAGTTTTTTCATTTCCTACAAACTACTCTGAGTGTTGTTAGTCATCTTGAATTTATTACCCAGCTTGCCTAAGCCTTGACAATGGGAGCACAGATTAGTGGGACTGCATACATATTACTGGAAAAGCAAGGCTTGGGTGGGAATGAAAGTGAAATGTATTGGTTTCTGACCCTCCTTCCAAGAATGGATTAAAGTTGCCTTGATCATCCAAGAGGCCTGAGGATGGAGGCAAGATATCAAGAGGGGTAAGAAAAATCTCACATGTGGGGTTGCAGATCAAGACACATTTCTCATGATGCAAGAACAAGGGGAGATTCAGGCTGGGATTTTCAAAAGCACTTAACACTGGCCTAGCTAGCTCCTCTTAAAGCAAAGGTAAAACTCCCATTGACTTCAATGGGTGCAGAGTAAGGCCAATACTGAGTGCTTTTGAAAAGACCACCCTTGTTGTAACTGAAATGCAACAAATTTAAAAGTGACAAAACGAAATACATTTTTAGCACACATATATTTAATCTGTGGAACTCACTGCCTCAAGATAGCATGAGTCCAAGCGCATAGTAGGTCTCAGAAAAGGATTATATCAGTATTGGGGAGAGTGAGAACATCTATTCCAATGGATAGTGGAAAGTGGCTTTTTTTAAAAAAGGTCTATGTAGCCAAAGAATGGAGTCTGTGTGTAGTTGGACTGAGCATACCTCCTCAGTCACTACCTCAGCTATTATTCATAGTGACAGAGATAAAGAGACAGGGATAGACAGAGGTGGAGCAGATGTCCATGTTTCAGATCCTAACAAAACTATTGAGTTTTAAAATCAGGAACCAGATAAACACCTCAAGAACACAGGTTATCAAGGAACAAAGAGAGTCACCATCAGGAACTATACAGCAGAAGTGGGAATGTGACAAGATTCTGGCAAGAGCCATCAAAGCTGAGCGCTACAAGGCCCATTTAGGGTCCCCGATGGCCAGATTGTGCGAACACAGCAGGCCTGTCCATGTGCTGGCTCATAGTGATAACATTGTGTGTTAAGATTGGCACAAAGTCCAGGTGAAATCATAATTGGAAAGTCTTTCTCCACTCTCAAACTGAGTGTTCACACTCAGAGCTCCTAGTTTCCTCCTCAGCCCTAAACACTATGCATCTCTCCTTTGGTCTACTTCCCAAACTAAGTCTATCCCACTCCCAAGGGGATACTTTGTCTGGTTTGGCTTTCTTCCATTATGTTGGCACAGGATTGGATCATGAGCAGCCATTGTGTTGTCATGGAAAATATTACAGAAACTGCCTGGTCACATCCAGCATAAGTAAGGGCCCAGATCCTCAGCTGAAGTACGTCGGCATAGCTCCACAGACATCAACGGACGTGACTCCACTTATACTAGCTGATAATCTGGACCATCGGCACAATATCTTCCATTATTCCCACTATGGTTTCAGACGTTTATAACTTTCTAAAACATTCTTATCTGAAGCTGATTTCCATGCCCTCTGCCCTCCTCCTGGTTTCTGCCAAAGTTGAAGTTTTGGGGATAACATGGATTTGAACAAAATCCTATCAGCTATTCTGGAGTGATGGGAACGTGTTGGAAAAAGTCCCAGACTTTCTGGATCAGAACTCCAGAAAAAAAAACAACACGGTTGATGTCTGAAACTTGAAAGTGAGGCACGACCATAATCCTAGGCTTGAGGAGAATTAAAACAATACAAATAGAGATGTTTATAGCAATTGAAAAATGAATACTTTTGAGCATGCTCAGTGGGCACATGGTAAAATTTTTAGCAGAGCCTAAGTTTGAGAGATTTGTGGTAGGGGACTGGACAGGGCCTCAGGGGACTTGGGTTCTATTCCTAGCTCCACCAGTGACCTGCTGAGTGATCTTGGGAAAGCCATATCATCTCTGTTTCCCATTCCACCCTTTGTCTGTCTTATTTAATTTGATCATAAGCTCTTTGGGGCAGGAACTGTCTCGTACCTGTGATTGTACAGTGCCTAGCACACTGGGGCTTTTAGGTACTTGTCACAGAGGTGATGTCCCAGCAAAAACTCCTCTTGGCTGGAAGAGGAAGTGTAGCAGCCGTGCCTCAGTTTCCCCAGTGTTTTTTCTGGCCCAGTCTGTCTGTAGAACTGACCTAACCCTCCAGCCAAACCACATAAGAGAATCCATCCCTTTGGTGGCTTCAGACTCTTTCACTTAAAGTCCAACAGAAAATAGTAAGACACTAAATTGACAGCCCAGTAAGGCTCAGCTGTTAACCTCCTCCATTGTAGGCTAGACCTGTCTGCAATAAATTGTCCCAACACTGACCCCAGTTCCTGGGCTTCAACTTCACCACCCAGGGACTGACACACTGTCCCTCTGTTCAAGGTTTTCTGGCAGGCTGTAGTCCCTGACCAGCTCCTGTCTCCAGCTAGGCTCCTTGTCCACCACTGGACAGTCTGTCTGCTCTACTTCACCTACCTGCTGGGCTTCCTCTCTCCTCTGAAGTCCAACCTTGCATTGTTATAGAGGGGCAGGGCTAATTAAACAGGGCTGACTGGCCCAAGACCTTTGGCCGTCAAAAGAACAGGCCACCCTGTTACAATGCTAATGTAATATAAATAATAACAATCTTGCATGTCTTGGACAGAGACAAGAATTAGTGCTCCTGGGTTGCTACCAGGGACATTTGCTTGACGGATATTATAGGTATCTCATTGCAAATGCCTCCAAAATAACTGCGCCCAAAGCGTTCACAATATAGGACCCTAATTCTGCAAAAACTAATGCTCATGCTTAACTTTAAGGCAAGAATCCACTCCAAGGGCATAAAATTAAATCCATGCTTAAGTCTTTGCAGGGTCAGGCCCTAGAAAGGGGAGCAGCATGCAAGAGGTGGGGAGACAATCAAATATAATTATTTGGAAAGAGATTGACATGTTAATTTTTCAGGTGTGCGATTACCCAGATAAATACAGAAATATGGGTGTGAATTCTTGGTTTCTAGTTGTCTGAACAATGAATCAAACAAAAGTCATTCATAATTCTGAGTTAGCATAAATATAGATTCCCCACCTCCCAAAATGGAAGAAGTACAGCCAACACTAGTGTGTGCTTAACTGCAACCATATCCACAATGGATAGCAGGCACGGTGAAGCAATGTGAGTACCTTTAGCTACAGAGCAATTGGTCAGACTTATGGTGGACAAAAGGTTTGGGATTTCATTTCAGTTAGTATAAGCACCACTCTGCCACTACAGAGGTGGGGCATGCCACAAACATGTTTCAGGGAGCGGGGTGGGATGACTAGAGCTGAGTGAAATTTTTTTGGCCAATAGTAAAGTCTCCGAAAATGCATTTTTCTGCAAATAGTTTTGGCCAAAAACAAAAAAAAACCCTAAAAAAAATTGGAAATTCCTTCACACTCGCACACAAGATTTCCTGTACTTCTTCCAATAGAGCTGGAAGTAACTCGAGAATTACCAGCCTCCTAGAAGGTTGGGTGACCATTTGGTAGGGCAAGTGGTTTCCCATATGATCCAGTTTGCCCATTCCTAGATCAGATCACATACCACAGAGGGAGCAAGAATATCCAAGATCACATTAGTTTGGGGTTTCTAGCAAGTGGTGACTTCTATTGCTGTATTAGGTGGGGTTACATTGTGTAACATTAGTCCCTGGTGTCTGTAGATACCAATCCCTGACATGTGACATGAGTAGTAACCTTCACCCAGGTCACGTGACTGGGGCCATGAAATAAAGAGAGATGTCTTACCAGCATTCCTGAGTGCCAACATGCTTAGCTATTAAACATCCTGTGATATGAAATGACAAGTCCCAATGGGCTATGAAGTGAAATAGCAAACAAATCCATCTGGAACATTCGCCTTCAAATTATTTTGTGGAAACATGGATCTGTTCAGACCAGTACAACACGGAGAACCTAGATCACGTCAGTCATCCCAGGGGTTCAATGGCATTACCCGAGGAATGAAGCTGGCTCTCAGTGAGGTTGCTGTGTTCTGTCATAGCAGCACATGGGGAGGCTCCTTTTTACATAAATGCTTCAAGCACAGTTCCCAATCTGTCACATCAGACCTAACTTACCCAGAACTACATTCAGTATTTCTGGGATGAGTAGGATGGCTTGTTGGACTTTTCCATGTGTGTGTTTTACTCTGGTACAACTGAAGGTACGTATTCAGTTGCTTTCTTCCCATTCCATCTGCCTCTGCCCTCCCTTTGTCTCTCTCCTTCTTCCCTTTTCTGTTACCCTCCATTTCTGTCTGCCTCTCCTTCCTTCTTTGTATGTCATTCCATGCATTCATCTGTCAATGCACATCCTCTGGGATCATCCTCTCCAGCAGCGCCAGGGTCCTCGGTCCCCTCTGACTGGTACTGCAGGAATGCATATTTCAGTAAGACTAAACCTGTAAGGACAAGCAGATGTCTCCTCATTATTCCCAGACACTCATTGCTCAATACAGCAAGGAGACGCCTGTAAAGTGATAGCCTTATATCCACAAAGACCTTTGGAATTTGAAATGCTCTCTTCTTCCATTTTCAGGGCAAACAGCTGAAGAGACCAGGAATTTTGCCTCCCTATGAGGATCTCTTCTCTCCCTCAGACATCCTGGCCCTACAGATATCAACCTTACATTCAGACCCTGCTGTTCAGCAAATGCACTATCATATATCCTACTGTTTAGCCACCCCATGCAATCTGATCAGGCACCTATATCCAAGAGGGTGATTAACATCTAAGGGTACTTGAGAGCTGACCTTCCAACAGCCATGATGCATTTTTGGAAGGACAGAAAGAGTCAAAAGGCTTGTTAAACCCTTTGATCAACTAGGCTTCCCATTACCAAATGCGCATCAGCACCCTCTCCATAAATCCTGTCACTCATTCCCAGCTCCATGTACCCTCCCTGTCATCTCAGTATTCACTACAGACTCAGTCATTCGTTCCTAGTTCCATAAACCCTCCCAGCTACACCACCACACATTTAATAGGCCCAAGAACTCATTGCTCAGTTATACTATCTTCCCTCCTCCAATTACCCCAGTGTTGTCTCCAGGCATCGTACCACTTCCTCAGCCCCCAAAGCATTCCAGTTATCAGGAGGGAGCAGCATTCAAAGGTTCAGACCACCATTTTGTCACTGGTAAATGCTTAAAAGCCAGCAATATTAGATATGGGCTAATAGCATTCCTTTCTCTCTCATAGCTCCCTTTCCCTTTCCTCAGCCTCTCTATTAATGCCTAATGCCAGCTACCCCTATTAACACCCTGATTTTTACTACTAAAAAAAAAATCCCTTAGTTAGTGGAATTTAGACATTAGAAGTAGCCCCCCTCCCCCATTACACTCTACTCTCTTCTCTTCACCTCCTCTCCCTCTGCTGCTGTCATGTGAGCTTCTCATAGTCAAAAGGGAATATATTTGCCATTGCTGTTGTTGTTTATGGAGAGTTTGGTATAGCACCGTACCAACAAGGAGCTTGTCAGCTAATGCAAAGAGACAGGAGGGTGCAGACACGACACACTGGGTGACCAGATGATGGTCTCATTTCTCAATGGAACAGCTTATCCATTTCCACTGCACATAATCCTACAGTTTCTGATTGAGGTGGCTTGTCATTACAAGACGCTGTGACAGAAGTGTGTTGGAAGGAGGGATTTGAATGTGGAGAGGTGGTCATTTTGTGAGCAAGGCTAGAAAGGGATTTCCAAGGGTGGGGCACAGAGCAAGGGGTTAAGATGAGAATGGAGTGGGACAAAAAAAGGGCAACTCTGTGGGTTGCTCAGGAGGAATGTCAGTGAAGGAGGGGAAATAGGATAGAGGATGAGATGGAGCCAGGGCATCAGCTGTTGTACGGAATGCAGAAGGTGCTGCTGAGAGGTTGGATCTAATGCAGAAGGCAACAGGAAGCCTGTCAATGGTTTTGAAGATGGGGAGTGACATGGTTAGAGTAGGAGGATTTTGGAATGCATGCAGGGGGGTGAAATGAGAAGCTAGGAGATCACGGAGGAGGTTATAGCAGTTGAATAGATAGCCAAAGAACTGACTAGGTTTTTAGCGTGAGGGACAGAAAGGAAAGGTCAGATTTTTGAGATGATGTAGTGGAAGGATTTACGGGATTTGGCAGCATTTGGATTGGGGCAGGGCTGGATTATAACATCATGTTTGCAAAACTGGGTATCAATATCAGAGAGAATAGTGGAAATTTTATGATGAAGGGGAGGGGAGGATTTGTGAGAAAGTTTCATTTTTACCATGTTGAACTTGAGATGTTGGCAGAACATCCAGGAGGAGATGCTGGAAAGACAACCGGAAAAGCAAGACTGGAGAGGGACCAGAGGTCCAGGTGGAAAGGAAGACCTGCAAGACATTAGCACAGAGTCAGTAGCTGAAGTCATAAGAACAGACATGTTATTCAGGGATATGGTATAAGGAGAAAAAGGGAGAGGGACAAGGACAGAGAATGGAGAAAGCTGGAGGAGCAGTCACCAATGGAGATGCGTATTAGATAGGCAGGACCTGACCCTAAGTTTAAGGGCCAAGGAGCAGAGTGAAGGGAAAGGGAGGGATCAGCATTTTTGAAATCAGAAGAAAGATCAAAGAGGCTCAGACTAGAGAAAAGGCTCTTAGACTTGGTAGCTCTAGGGGGAGCAGTTTTGGGGTAATGAAGATGGAGCTGGGGTGCCAGGGACCCAAGAGAGAATTACAGGGTAAGGGAAAGCCAAAGCAATGAGAATAGACAGCACACTCAAGGAGCTCACACCATCTGGAGCTTATCCCAGCTATCGTCTGTAAGGTGATGTGTACATTTAAGGCACTCTCTAAATGATTTAGAATAATAAATAATAAGTGGGTGACAGTGCAAGGGTGGAGTTAGGGCACAAGGAGAAAAAGAGATGCAGAGACACAGCAAAACTATTATTAGAGCTGGTTGAAAAATTCCAACAGAACAGTTTTCCTGTCAGAAAATGCCAGTTCAACAAAATCTGAACATTTTGCAGGAACATGTTGATTTAGTCTATGTTTGAAATGAAAAATTAGTGAAAAAAATCGGTTCAGTAAGGTTGAAGCATTTTGTTTCAATTTTATCACGACTACTATCTCACATCTAAAAGACAAAACAGTAAAGTCAAATCAAAGTGCTTCAACCTTAGCAAAACAAAGGCTATCGATATTTCCAGCACAAAACTGTTTAGAAATTTTGTTTAGAGAAGATTTGATTTTTCATTCCAATTTGGGACAAAAGAACATTTCTAAATGTCATAATTTCCCCACAGAAAAGAAATGCTTAGTTTAACCAGCTCTGTTATGTAACAAGTGGCCAAGTGTATCTTTTTCTCGCTCCAAGACTAGGCTCTGAGTAGTGGTGTATGAACCTGCCACTGCAGCTAATCTAACAGATTCACTCCCTTAATTCAGTAAAGATTCATGATTTTACATCCAGAGATCCTCCTGGATTCAAATTCTTACAGGTGACCCATCCAGGGGAGTCACTGTAAGTGGTATCCCACATGGAAGACCTAAACTGCTGTGAACTCAGCCAGAGAGAATGGGTAACAATTGTAAATTCAAAAACAGAAGCTACACTGAACGATGGTTTAGGTTGTAACAAGACACACCCCCATCCACCCAAAACCTCAAAAGCATGGAAATAAGAAGTGAAGGGGAAGACTTTCCACCTACAACACTGTCAATAACTCCACCATTCCATAGAGTTTACAATTCCATTTCCGATATATACCCCAGCTTCATCAAACTTGCCGTCCATGGTGAACTGCATGTTATAGGCCCTAACAGCTAATGAAGAGTTTCCTTTATCCCAAGTGATAAGTCTGTGTGTTTGGAGCAGGAAGATCTGGGTTCAAGCCCTATTGTAAACCTGCAGTTTTGAGTGACCACATCACCTTCACAGTGACCTCTAATGCTTTTGTATCAACAGAGCAGCAAATGGAAAGTTATTCTGCCTCATCACTGTCTCAGGTTATAGTTATTCTTTATTACCATGATCTGGCCCTGAGTCCAGGCCTGGGGTAGCTGCCTGCTTCAGCTCTTTCAGCCTCTTATGCTCTGCAGCATTCTCAGAGGAGTTAGTCAGGAGATTACGTCAGGGATGGTATTTTATCAGAGCTGCTACGAGGTGAGTGAAGATGCGATAAGGACGTGTTAAAAGTCAAGGAGGTGCCATTGACAAGGACCAAAGTTGGGCTTGAACTTCCCCGCCTGTCATGTGTGCACTGACGCTCTGCAGTCCAGTGCTGTTTTTGCCAGCTGCTTCTTTGGCAATTCTTACTTTACTCTTCTGTACTCACTCCTCTCTTTGTCCCACCAGCTGATGATCTCCAATGGAAATACAGCAGTAGTCTGAGCTCTAGGCTTGTGGGGAATGAATCCTTTCCTGTAAAATCCTCACTGTGTCAGGTTCCGCAGTGAGTGGAAAAGGCACTTATTTTTCAGGCACTCTGATGTGGAGGTAGCTGGGTTGCGTTTATTTTCCAAACCTTTGTTTGGGAGGACTCTTGGTTAGATGCTGAGTGACAGCCCTACCAGATGAGCTATGTGAAGCCAGGAGAGCTCTGATACAGTACATCTGCCATTCCACCCACAAAGACTGATATAATGTGATTCCCCTGATTCCTTAATTCCAAGATTCTAGGGCTCTGTTGAGATTTAAGATCCTTCCCAACCTATCCAGATCAGTATGCACCCTGTTTACAGAGGAGCTTGATGCAAGATACTGTAATCAACTTACTATTTTTTTTTGTGTGAGCGAAAGAGATTTTTTTCCACCTACTGGATGGACTCTGAACTGGTGAACTGCATGTTATAGGCCCTAACAGCTAAGGAAGAGTTTTCTTTATCCCAGGTGATAAGGTCTGTGTGTTTGGAACAGGAAGATCTGGGTTCAAGCCCTACTGTAAACCTGCAGTTTTGAGTGGCCATGATGTGCAGCATGGTGACTACAGCAGAGTCCTAAGAGGCCATGGATTTGTTTTAGAAAATGTGAATCCAAGAATCACAGAAATGTAGGGCTGGAAGGGACCTCAAGAGGTCATCAAGTCCAGTCCCCTGCACTGAGGCAGGACCAAAGAAACCTAGATCATCCCTGACAGGTGTATGTCCAATCTGTTCTCAAAAGCCTCCAATGATGGGGATTCCACAGCCTCTCTTGGAAATCTATTCCAGAGCTTAACTACCATTATAGTTAGAAAGTTTTTCCTAACATCTAACCTAAATCTTCCATGCTGCATACTAAGCCTCTTGTTTCTTGTCCTACCTTCAGTGGACATGGAGAACAATTGATTACTCTCCTTTTTGTAACAACCCTTAACATATTTTAAGACTGTTATCAGGTCCCCCCCTTTGGTCTTCTTTTCAATACTAAGTGTTTTAACCTTTTTTTTAACCTCTCCACATAGATAAAAGGTTTAGAAAAGCAGACCATTTTCGTTGCTCTCCTCTGGACTCTCTCTAAATTTGTCTACATCTTTCCTAAAGCATCGTTCCCAGAATTGAACCAGTGAGGAGCAGAGCAGGACAGTTACCTTCTGTGAGCTCAGGGATCAGTTTTATCTAATTATATACAAAAAGACCAGCTTAGCACAGATCTTCCTGCTAGCTCAGCCAGGGGAAAACTCCCATTTGGTTCATCTGGTAGAGCTACTGCCAATGGACCTCAGGATTTCTCGGCTGGTGCTTGAACATGGCAATTTGCAGGATGCAAACCCCAGCCCGGATAAGGCCCTCCACTAGCTGGTTAGAGTCCAATCCAAGCCCCTGCCCATGGTGTCTGTGAAATGAACTGATGTTCTCAGTTAAATTCCTTGGGGACAGGGGTCTATATCAAACAGTCCCATCACAGCTGGCACTAATGGAGCTCTTGTTAGCAGTTTCAGCAGAGAGACCAGGGACTGAATGGGATGGGAACACAGAGTGAAATGCTTGCCTGCAGACAGAATTCCTCCTGCTCAGGATGGAGGCACTCTGGCCTCACAGCACCAGGAAATTTGCACTTCTGCTGCCCATATTTTACCAGTTTTGCGAATGAAGAGAGGACTTCTATCTCTAGCACTGAACTCATTCTAAGAAAGAGAGATGCCCCTTCTCTAGGTTCCATGTTCTGACCATCAGCTGCCAAACAGCCTCCCAGACATCAATACTTTCTCTTTTTCGGTCCTTGTAAACAAGGTCATTGAATTGCTGCCTTGGGGCGAGAGTGGCTTCCTCACAATCCATGGGCAGACATACAAACCCACATCACAATTATGCTACTCGTACAAGTGCAGGGGCAGAGTTCTCAGATCTTGTCCTGACCCCTCCAGACTCCTGGGAGAGAAGGGTAGTGTGAAAAGTGTGGGCATGGGAGCCAGAAGCCATGTGAGGGGGAGAACAGTCTCTCCTGTTCCTATCCAATGCAAAGGAGTTAATATCATCTCTGCTCTGGCCTAAGGCTTTTGAAGGGTGGAGTTTCAGTCAGACTCTATCTTGCAGCATCCAGCACTTATAGCAAAGCAGAAACCCCATTATTATCAAAGTTAAGCTCAAGATTTAAAGGGGCATGTATCTTATCATATGTTTACATTTCCTTTTCAATAAAATCTGGTTTCTTACATTTGAAAGACACTTCCCACTTTGCTGGTAACTTCTCTCAAAGCCTCATCCTCTGCAGATTTTGCTCTGTGTGTGTGTGTGCGTGTGTGAGAGAGAGAGAGAGAGAGAGACCTTTACAATCTCTTATCAGAAGAAATTATTTTAGCAAACACCTAAGAGCTGCACCCCCTCTCCCTGCTCAGGTCCCCTGATAGCGCTAAGCAGGGTGCATGTGTAGTTATGTCATAAAAGAGACTTTTTTTAGGGTCTGCTAAAATTCTTAGCAAATGCCATTAGATCGTGATCTGAAATATTTTTTCATCAGCCTATGCTTTTAATTTGTCCTCCCTACCCTAGCAAATGCTCTAGTCCTAAACAACAGGATGGCCCTATCAAGTTATACGTTGCAACTTCAATAATTTTTCCGGGATCCCTATTTTAAAAAAAGCAGAAGGCCTTTTTTGTTGCTAGGAGGTAGTTAGTTTGGGGTTTCATTATTAAAAAAAACACACTCACAACCTCAAAATCCCCCAACTCAGGGAGCATTCCAGGGTGTGCATAGCATGGCAGATGCAGTTGGAAAGATCGGGGTGAAGGCAGCTTGACAGGGATGGTCCTACCTCCTAATGATTCTACTCCCCTTCCACAGCTCATAGAGTTTCCTGCAGCACCGCTTAAAACTACCCTAGCCTGCACCAGTAGCCCTGGAGTAGTGGAACAACAAGCCAGCCCGTTTTGCCCCTGTATCAGTGCTTGTATGAAAGGGGCCTTTTATTGAGACAAGGGTACAGAGACACCACTCATTGCTCAGCTATTTCAGCCACCACAGAAATGTTAACTCAGCTTGCATGGACTCAATAAGCTTGACGTTCCTCAAAAATAAGCTTTTGCCATACTAATTATTCCCTCTTTTTATGTTAGAGCTGCATAGCCACACAACTTGGGAAAGTTTGATGCAGTATTTTGAAAAGAAGATTTATGTAGCAGTGTGGTTTCCTCATGCTTCCTCAGTTGCTCTTCTAAGTCTGTCTTCAGAAGAGGGCCCCTCAGAGTGGTGTTCAGCCACTTGCACAGATGTGATCCTGCTACACCAGACCTGCTGCTAGCCTGGATTAGGTCAGTTTTTATATCCCTATACCCAGCCTTAATCCATCCCAGTTCCCATTCCCAATGCCAAGAGCTGCTGCTGCTGGCTACACACTCAGGGCTTGAGTCTCCCCTCTGGTACAGCTTTTTGCAGCACTCAGGCAGAGTGAAAGGGCCATAAAGATGGATTAACCAGCTACCCGGAGATTCTTCAAGAGTAGAGAGAATCCCTGGGTGGCTCTGTGCCATTTCTCCCATATAGTTGTGGCTGAGGGAAAATGGGTGTCTGGCCAGAGCACAGCTGCACTCTGGCTGACCCAAGCTGCCAGAATGGTCTCCTGGGACCATGAGCAGTCAGGCATAGGCAACAACAACCCTGAGGCTACTCTAACATACCCTGGGGTCTGAACTAGTCCTTGTCTGGCCCCAGAATCAGAGATAATAAAAGGTGGTGTGTCAAGAGTCCTTGCGCCCCCCCTCTTTGGTTGCTTTGTTGAGTGCAGCTCAGCCAGATCCAGCAGCAGGGCCAAAGCATTGTGTTCAGTTAGTTTAAGGACGTTTTGTTTGTTAATTCTCCAAGTGTTTGTTGAGAACCAGGTAGCTTTAGTGCCCTGCTGGGGCTGTAAAGTCACCTGAAAACATCCATAGAGCAGTGATTCTCAAAGTCGGGCCACCGCTTGTTCAGGGAAAGCCCCTGGCAGTCCGGGTCAGTTTGTTTACCTGCCGCGTCCACAGGTTTGGCCGATCGCAGCTCCCATTGGCCACGGTTCACTGCTCCAGGCCAATGGGGGCTGTGGGAAATGGCGCAGGCCAAGGGATGTGCTGGCCGCTGCTTCCGGCTGCCCCCATTGGCCTGGAGCAGCAAACCGTGGCCAGTGGGAGCCACGACTGGCTGAACCTGTGGACGCAGCAGGTAAACAAACTGGCCCGGACTGCCAGGGGCTTTCCCTGAACAAGTGGCAGACCAGCTTTGAGAAGCACTGCCTTAGAGAAATCCAGGAGGATTCCATGTCTGCATTCTCCTCTGGCCATTTAAGGACTAGTTGCTTTCATAGCAGCATGAATGGAAATAAGGGTGTGTAGGACCCAGTTTCTCTCTCCGTGGGAGCATATGAAAGAAAAGAAGAGGGTGGTAGGTACGTGGTACCTGGGGAATCCTGCTCAGACCAGTTCCAGTTTGCTATAACTGGAACAAACTGTACTCAGTTCAAAGCCTTGACTAACAAGCCATCACTATCCCTTACTGGTAGATGCTAGAGCAGGGACAGAAACAGCAGAAGCAGGGGACAAGGCAGAGACAGCAGCTCCTGCGCGCCTTCAAGATAAAAATTAGCATCAAAACCCAGCAACAATGCCAAAGTTTTAGAGAGGCTGACTCAGCGTCTAGGCAGGATATTGAGTAGAGGGGCTATTCATTATTCCTCTGCTATTGTTTAAACACTCACTGCCCTTGTGACACCACCACCAGCCGTGGGAACCCAGCAGCTTTGGTGTTAAAAAGTCCTCTTATCACCACACTGAGCAGAAAGGTCTCTGTTACAGATGGTGTGTCTGATAGGCAGAGAGAGGCTTTACAACAGTGTCTTATTTGGAGAATGGAGTGTATATTGGAGGCCCAAACACACACCTCCTACACATATTACTTGATTTAGCTCATCAGCAATCCAGCACTGCCTGACCCTGAACTATACTTGCTGTAATTAAAGAGGCTACTGAGTGTACCAAATCCCTAAGCTGCCAGTAACGTGCCAAGTTACCGTGACTTGGAGCCAAGCACTGTAGGTGCTTCAGCAGCTAGGCCTTGTAGGTGCTGCCTTGGTGGGTCCCCATAATCACCCAGACACATGACTAAGGAAAAGGGGCATTTTACTAGGGATGGTAAAGGGAAAGTCTGCAGATATCCTCGGTACAGAGGCTTAAAAAATTACAGTTCAAAGTGAGCAACAGTGGCTCTTGTTTGGGTCCCTGGGACAGCCCAACTGAGAGTCAGAGCTTGTCTGGCCTAGTGCCTGGGTTGTTTTCTCCAGTCTAGTCTCTATCCAAGCACATAGGAGCTTACAGGTGTCCAAGCCAGGCTCAGTTAGTGTTTCCTAAACAGTAGGTCTCAATGTATTAATTTAGATGGAACAAGTGAACCAAGAGTATAAACATAACCAAGTCACAGTCCAACATTAAGCTGTGCTACATGAAGTTCAGGATTTGGTATACAGACACCTTCACCTGCTTCACGGCCAACATATACCATCAGAAGTCCTTTTAACCTTTCATTAGAGATTCAGAAAAGAAGGGGGGAAACAGTTAAAGCATTTGAAATACAAAGTATTGAATAATTTTAACAGCATCCCCTGTTCCCTTTAGCTAGAGAAAGTTTTTAGAAGGAATGAGCCCCTTCCCTTACTTTACTCTCCTGTAGATGGTATCAAAGAAAGTAAAAATTGTCTTTCACAGGGCAGGCCTCCCTCACCCTGGCTTCCTCTCTGCTAACAGCCCTCATACACTCCCACAGCAAGTTCAACACCAATTGCTTTATTTCTAGCATGATATACAACTCCTTGTCTCCTCCCATTCCCATAAAGCTTTTACCTTCTCCATAAGCATAAGGCAATGGGGGGAAGAGATCTCACCTCCCTGAGATCCTGGGCTTCTCTGGACCTTCCTTCTGGCCTTTCCTTCTCCCTCTTCCTGTCTCTTTTTTAATTGTCCTCAGCTGAGGCACTAAATCACCTTGTTAATTTGTTAATGGGTTAACCCTCCAGTGCTTATCCAATTATCCAATTATCTCCTCAGTTTGGCCCATGTCGGGACACCCGCCAAGTGCATGGAGTGGTGAGTCAGCCTTAGGCTGTCACACTGTCCTTTCAGGGGAGGAGAAATTAGTTGAAGTGGGCTGAAACTGTTGGAGCCCTCCCATTGACATAGCGCTGTCTACACTAGGAGTTAGGTTGGTATAACTGCATCGCTCAGTTTGTAGTGTACAACAAGGATCAGAGTTTTATCCTCTCTGTAAACCTCCATCCACTAGCGGGTGACAGAATCTTAAACATTTGAGCAAGACTGATTTAATCTAGTAAAGGACGGAGGTGCTACATGCACGTCCGACAGGATTCTGACCAACCAAATTCTGCCTGATTGCCTTTAGAGAGGTGAAACTAATCACTGTGTATATACTACTGCTTGTTCTCCACTCACATTAAATTCCCAAATATCATCCCTTGGGTCTGCTGTTTCCATCTTTAGGAGACTTTGTTTTTTTCTATCTTTAAAAAAAAAATCAAAAGAAAAGAAAAAAATCCAGTAGGCAGTGAGTGGACAAACTTGAACATTCAAATTCACCTGAAAGAAATCCAAAATGAAACTCCCCAATGCATTGTTGTGTTGGTAGCATAATCATAGGGTATTCTCTGTTTAGCATATTATTCTGGTGTCAAGAAACATTCTCCACAGTGTTGCAGCACATCTTTCTGTGTATGTGTTTATGTTTATTCACTTTTTTACAGTCTGCTAATGGTGTGAATCAGCCAACCCCTTTAGAGAGCTGTCATTCTTCAGCTTAATTTCTTCCTAGCATTTCTTTCCATTCCCAGTTTTAACCCATCAGGGCTCGTCCATGGTTCTTCTCCAGTGTTCAGGAAACAACTAAGCAAAAAGTGAGTTGAACATTCATTCATAGAGGGCTATATCCTGTATCACAGAAGTCAATGGGAGCAGGCTTGGGCTCTGAAAGATCCCCCAACACACTCTCTCTACCTGGGATATAGTTACTGGGTTCTCTTCTACTCTAACTGCATGTACTACACCAAAACTTGCTCTTTGAAAGTTCCCATACCATAGTTTGCTTTTTAGACTACTGGTGCACAATGTGTAGATGTTCATAACTTCATAGATATTAAGACGTAGTCTGGCCTCCTGTATTACCCAGGCCAAGACCATCACCCATTAATATCTGCATCAAGCCCATGACTTCTGTTTGAACTGTAGCATATATTTTCATGGAGCTGTTCCCAGTAACGTCCATAAGATGTTTTTCATGATGAGCTCCAATTAACTGAGAACTCAGAAGTGCATGAGTACTTCAAACCAGTGGTTCTCAACCAGGGGTACATGTACCCCACAAGGTACACAGGGGCCTTCCAGTGGGTACATCAGCTCATCTAGGTATTTGCCTAGTTTTACAACAGGCTACATAAAAAGCAAAAGTCAGTACAAACTAAAATTTCATACAATGACTTGTTTATACTACTCTATATACTGTACACTGAAATGTAAGTACAATATTTACATTCCAATTGATCTATTTTATAAATCTATGGTAAAAATGAGAAAGTGAGCAATTTTTCAGTAAAAGTTGCTGTGATGCTTTTGTATTTTTGTGTTTGATTTTGTAAGCAAGTAGTTTTTAAGTGAGGTGAAACTTGGGGGTAGGCAAGACAAATAAGACTCCTGAAAGGGGCACAGTAGTCTGGAAAGGTTGAGAGCCACTGCTCAGATACTACAGTGATGGATGGCAGTAAAAATCCTAGTCAAAAAAGAACATTTTGTGTCATCTCCATATCTAGCCACCTCAGTGTTCATCCCCTTGTCCAGATCACTAATAAAATAATATATTAAATATCTTTGCTCTTGCAAGGGATCTTTGGGGCACCCCACTGTTAATCTCTTTCCATATTGAAAATTGACAAAACTGTTCCTGCTCTTTATTTTCTATCATTTAGTTTCTGATCCATAAAAGAATTTCCCCTCTCAGCTTGTGACTATTTGGTTTTTCTTAATAATTTCTTGAGAGGGTCTTTGCCCAAGGCTTTTTGAAAAGCCAAATATATTGTGTCCCCCAGATCTCCTTTCTCTAATATTTTACTAACATGTTTGAACAATCTGAGTAGATTGAAGAGTCACAATTTATCTTTACAGAAGCTGTGCTGATCTTTCCCTGTTATGGACCTGATCCAGTGTCCATTGAAGTAAATGGGAGACTCATCGGGCCACAAGCCATGTTCATCTAAGTGTTTTATAACTCTGTATTTAATTGTTGCTTCCACCACTATCCTGGTTCTGGTCCAGGGCCCGCTTGCTAGTCTGTAGTTCCTAGTGCCTTTTTTAAAAAACAGAAGAAACATTTCTTCCCTTCAGTTCTCCAGTAGATTAGTTAGTTTGATTCAGAGATTGGCTATTTTTATGACCTGTTGAGGCACTTTATTCTGAAGTTCCCTCTGAACCCTTCAGTCTGGACCATCTGTTCCCAGAGACATTCTGCTCTCTAACTTATCAGTTTGTTCCAGCACCACCCTTCTGACACTTTGGGTAACAATGCCTTAGCTTGGCTTCTGGCACTAAAAAGAGTAGGGACCTGATCCAGAGTCCTGATTCCTCCCACCCTATCTGCCCACCTACCCACCTGCCTTTCCCCCAGATGGCTTTGCACCTCTCTGAGACCATCTTTAAAATCATCTTCAACTGCTACCTGGGGATCCCCCTGGGAATGTGCTCATGGTGTAGAGCTAGCCTGAGTGGCCATACTTCATCCACTCCTTGCCCCAGCGTCAGAGAGGAGTGCCAGGGATGTCAAGGCGTACCTGGAGCACGGCTGTACTTTGGCAATCCCAGCAGCAGAACAGCAGCTTGGGCTCTTGCAGTCAGTTGTAATTTAGAGCAGTCTTGAAGCTGCACAAAGTTATGCCAGGGATGAAATGGCCCCAAGCATCCCTGGAGGGGTGCACGATGCACGGTGGCTTAAGGCAAAAGAGTTATGTATCTTCTCTGCAATGTCCTTGTTCTCCCTGACTGTACTGTAAAACCTGAGTATATGTGAGAGTCCCTCCGTCATTGTGCTCCTTTATTTCATCACCTACTACATGACAGCTAGAAAAATTGCAGTGGTTGTGATGGCCTTTATCCATCCATTTCAGTGAGTTAAATGGTAGATAATAGCAGGAGAAAGAAATGAAGAGGGAGAGGGAGAAATCTTTACATATGTCTGGCTATGACTTGGACTGAATGATCCAAATGTATGAACCACCTCCAAATTCATCCCTTTCTCACAGCTGAACTGTGACACTTCCTGGGAGTACCCAGGGTTGTGAGGCACCTCACTACCACCTGCCCTGAGCATGATGAAGCCTTGTCTGTGCCTGCCTGGGGTCGGCTCCCCAACTCCACCAGCTATGGGCAACATAAGCACTCCCCTCTCAGTCTGCCCAGACTTTGCTACCCCTCTGCTGGTAAGCAATAGGCACACTCCAACCCCCGAGCCTTCCCATCATCCCCTTGGAGTGTCCAATCCCTGGTCCACTGAATACTTGCAGTATTCCCAGATACACAGTTCCCAAAGGAATAGTACATCTTAGCTTACCAGTTACACCTCAGGATCACCTCTCAGTTCTACTTGCAGCATTTAGATATGCTTATAGTAAAAACAAGTAAAGGTTTATTTAACAAAGAATGGAGATTTGCGAAGAAGAAAGTAGAATTAATGGAAACAAACGGTAACATATAAAATAAAATCATAACACCCTTTCTAGAGCCTAAACTTAATTAACAAGACATTCCCCTGTCTCATAAAGATTAACTCACCTCAAGTGTTTCTCCCAGCATTAAACAGCCAAACCAGCTACGATCCTACATCCATAAGACAAGCAAGCAGGCAGCCTTTTTCCTAGGTGAAGGATATCTTGGAGTATCTCTGCACCCCCAGATATTATTCAAACAATCCACAGTCTTGTAAACAATGTAACCCCTGGTGCTTGTTTTTTCCTGTTGAGAATCACCCCTGTAAACTTCACAATCTCTTGATTAGCATTTTGCTCACTTGATTATGATTTTTCTCAGACTGTAAATAGATATTTATTGTGAAGTATACAACACTCAATCTACATATAGCCAGACAAGTAGATAAGTATCTCCTGCCTGAAAAAAACTTGTTTACCTTCTGGTGATAAACTCACAGATCTTAAGAGCATAATTGTCAGTACATATACGTATCTCCTTATGGAACAGCCACACATACATTTCACAATGATTATGATGATTACTGTGACACAGGTTTTCAGTAGAGATCTCACATGACACTCTTTGATGAACTATCATGTAGAGATCAGACTCAGGGGATCCCTGTACTCCCCTGCACCCCTGCACCGTCTGCCACTTGACACCAAGCGGTACCTGGGTCATATGAACCAAACTCTAAAGCAGGAGTAGTCAATTATTTTTTGTCAAGGTCCAAATTTCTTGATCAAGGTATAGTCAAGATCCAGACTTCAGAGAAACATTTTTCACACTGTAAGTGCCCCTGTTCAATGAACACATACAATACTGTATATTAGTAATATAATCAGGGCCTACTGCTTAAATTTTTAGTACATTAAACAGGAGCCCAGTGGATATTTGTGATCAAATTCCATGTGCTTCATTTTGTAGTGCCATTTGATGTTACCACTTAGCAATGGCCACAGTCTCTGTACAAATTACACATATGGGTCGACTCTTTGGATTTTGTGGCAAAATAACACAATAAGCATCAGTCTACTCTTCTTTAAATGAATCATTTTTGGTGTCACCTTTCCTTTTCTTGTTGTTGTTGTTGTTGTTGTTGTTGTTGTTGCCATGTTTAAACAAAGTGCCATTAAATGTCAGAAGTGCTGGAGGCGGGACTACCTTCACTCTGGGGCTCTGCACCCCCTGCTCACAAGGCAGGGAGAGAGGGTGCAGGGAGCAAGGAGAAGGTGGAGAGACACAAGAGCCCTCCCCATGTCACAGGAGTAGAGGGAAGGGAAGAGCAGAGCTGCCCCAAGCCACTGAACTCTTTCTTCTCCTTCCTGACTCCTGAGGGGCAGCAGGGGTAGAGAGCACCTCCTGCTTCCTGCAGCAGCCCTGATTGGCAGCAAGGGAGAATGCAGCCAATTAGAGGTGGTTTCTCCAAGATAGACAGGAAATATGCACCCCTCAGCAGCTTAGGTGGAATTGTGGACATTTTATTTGTGGAGTCGTGACCCAGGGGCACCATTTCAAATTTTGATGGGGGAAGCAACTTTAACCGTGGTTCCTTGGCTGTCAGCCCTTGGGGCAGCAGGGCACCCACTGTCAGCCCTGCATGTGGTGGGGCTCAGTTTGTCAATCCTGCGCGGTGGCCGGGGTTTCTGCTGTCAGCCCTTTGCTGATGCTGCCCCATGGTCACAGTCACCACGGTGGTGGCCTGTGGTGGTGGCAGCAGCAGGTGAGGGGCACAGTGTTGGTGCCAAGCTCCTCTACCTTATCCCACAGCCCCTACCAGCTCCCCCAGGCTACCAGCATGTGGCCAGTTACTTCTCAACCCACACTAGCCTCCCCCCGCCCTGACTGCCCATGCCTGTGCCCCCACCCCGCGAGTTTCGCAGTCCGGTCAAAAACATCTGGCAGTCCGGATTTGGCAGGCAGTCCGCCTATTGACTCCCCCTGCTCTAAAGTGTGTTGAACTGCAAATAAAAACTCAGTATCCATCTACTTAAGCAAAGTGCAGCTTGCCATTCATTCAGCAGTCCCGGTACCATTCAGGACATGCCATCACTGACCTGCTTGCAATTCCCTTAAAATTACTCTAGCTAGCTATCTCTCCAGGTTTGTATACTGATGCCCATCACCATGGTGTCTGCCTTACTGACTGATTTTAGTTTGCTGCAGGAGTATAAATCTGATTCATAGTGGAGTAAAATAACTCCCATATTTTCTTACTATTGGGCATGTTTTCTCAAAGAATCTTTTTTTATACTAAGCACCTTGGGACAGATTCCATGGGCAGGAAGAAGAGTCACACCTAGCTGAAGAGGGAGAAATAGGAAGATTTGTTCAGGCTTTAAGAGGTCTGAGCCCTGGATTGGAAAGAAAAAGATTTGTACAGACCTTGCTGATTGGCATGGGAAGAAGGGCTCTCCTGACTTTTTGCAGGAGAGGCACTTGTGGGTCTAGCTGGTAGGAGACACCTATTGTTTCCATGGTTTAGAGGAGCATTGTAACTTCTGCATTCTAGAGCTAAGCTGAATCTTTGAACCTGCTGAGGTTCCCATCTCTCATCTTTTGAGTATCCAATGGCATTAATAGCCATAACAGCTCTCAGGGCAGTATCTCGCATGTGTTCCAAACAATCCGGGATCTGCAGACAAATGCTGATATCTAAGCCCAATAATTGGAACAGGTTGCTCAGCATTTTCCTATCAGCACATTTCAAGGCCTTTTAGATTGCTTTCCAGAAAGCCCCAGTCTGCAGCCATCTGTTCTCCTACATGAACTCACAACTCACTATTATTGCCATAAACTTACTGATGGCAGAAACACAGAATCATGCAGCTGAGGCTATTTAAGAAACCTTTATCAGATGTTAGGTGATGTTACATTATTCCATACTGCACATTTCAAAGCTTCCTTCTACTTTTGTGCGCTGTTAAGTTGTTACCTTCCCTGAGACTGAAAATTAGTTCTTAGCGGGGACTGACCTGTGCAAATGGTCAGAATCCCCATTTTCCCATCCACCCCACCCTCTGGAAAAATTTTGCATGGCTTTGAACCACTTATATTTTCCATTGCCCTTTCTGTAGTCATATCGCGTGGTGTCTCTGATTTGGTGACAACACTTCCAAATACTGAGTGCATTGTTTGGAAACCAGTCTTGGGTTCCCTTTGATCTTAGAAGAACCAGCGGAAGTTGTTTTCCTTCATCAGGGGAAGGGGGAGAGGGTGCAACAAGGGCTAATTATGTGAAGCCCTAGCTTAGTCCACATTGGTATCACATGTGAGAACCATCTATCTTACTAGCATGTGCCTTTTGGTTTCTCACACTCGCAGAACCACAAATTACGCTCAGGCTTTCCTCAGGATTTGTTAAGGTCATTCTTATCACCTCAGATTTCTCACATTCGGTTGACACTTCCTCTTGTTTTTGGTTTTTTAACAACATAATTTATATGTTTGATGTTTTGATGTTTTCCCACAGGTTTTTCTCAAGGGTACTGATTCCATATTTGAGGACTGCCTTTCTTGAGTGGTAACAGCTAATTTAGACCCCATCATTGTATATGTATAGTCAGTATTATGTTTTCCAAGGTGCATTACTTTGCATTTATCAACATTAAATTTCATCTGCCATTTTGTCCCAGTCACCCAGTTTTGTGAGATCCTTTTGTAGCTCTTTGCAGTCTGCCTGGGACTTAACTATCTTGAGTAGTTTTGTATCATCTGCAAATTTTGCACCTCACTGTTTACCCCTTTTTCCAGATCTTTTATGAATACGTTAAATAGGACTGGACCCGGTACAGATCCAGGGGGACACCACTATTTACTTCTCTCCATTCTGAAAACTGACCACTTATTCGTACCCTTGTTTCTTATCTTTTAACCAGTTACCAATCCATGAGAAAACCTTCCCTCTTATCCCATGACTGCTTATTTTGCTGAAGATCCTTTGGTGAGGGATGTTGTCAAAGGCATTCTGAAAATCTAAATACACTATATCCAGTGGATCTCCTATGTCCACGTGCTTATTGACCCCCTCAAAGAATTCTAGTAGATTGGTGAGGAATGATTTCCCTTTACAAAAACCATGTTGGCTATTTCCCAGAAAATTATGTTCATCTATGCGTCTGACAATTTTGTTCTTTACGATAGTTTCAACCAATTTGTCCGGTACTGAAGTGAGGCTTACTGGCCTGTAGTTGCCAGCGTCACCTCTGGAGCCTTCTTTAAAAATTGGCATCACATTAGCTATCCTCCAGCCATTTGGTACAGAAGCTGATTTAAATGATAGTTTACAGGTGACAGTTAGTAGTCCTGCAATTTCACATTTGAGTTCCTTCAGAACTCTTGGGTGAATACCATCAGGTCCTGGAGATTTATTACTGTTAAGTTCATCAGTTTGTTCCAAAACCTCCTCCAATGATACCTCAATTTGGGACAGTTCCTCAGATCTGTCACCCAGAAAGAATGTCTCAGGTTTTGGAATCTCTCTCACATCTTCAACAGTGAAGACCAATGCAAAGAATTCATTTAGTTTCTCTGCAATGGCCTTATCATCTTTGAGTGCTCCTTTAGCATCTCGATCATCCAGTAGCCCTACTGGTTTTTTAGCAGGCTTTCTGCTTCTGATGTTTTTAAAAACATTTATGCTATTACTTTTGGAGTCTTTGACTAGCTGTTCTTCAAATTCTTTTTTGGTCTTCCTACTTATATTTTTACACTTCATTTGCCAGAGTTTATGCTCCTTTCTATTTTCCTCATTAGGATTTATCTTCCACATTTTAAAGGATACCTTTTTGCCTCTCACTGCTTCTTTTACTTTGTTGTTTAACCATGGTGGCTCTTTTTGGTTCTTTTACTATGTTTTTTAAATTGGGGTACACATTTAAGTTGAGCCTCTATTATGGTGTCTTTAAGATGTTTCCACATAGCTTGCAGGGATTTTACTTTTGGTACCGTACCTTTTAATTTCTGTTTCACTAACCTCATTTTTGTGTAGTTCCCCTTTCTGAAATGAAAAGCTACAATGTTGGGCTGCTGTGGAGTTTTCCCCACCACAAGGATTGTAAATTTAATTATATTATGGTCACTATTACCAAGCGGTCCAGCTATATTCACCTCGTGGACCTGATCCTGTGCTCCACTTAGGACTAAATCAAGAATTACCTCTCCTTTTGTGGGTTCCAGGACCAGCTGCTTCAAGAAGCAGTCATTTAAGATGTCAAGAAACTTTATCTCTGCATCCCTTCCTGAGGTGATATGTACTCAGTCAATATGGGGATAGTTGAAATCCCCCATTATTATTATTGAGTTTTTTATTTTACTCTCCAAACAAACTAGTCATATATTGCCCATTATGTAACACAGGTATTTCCCATGCTAGTCAATTGCCCACCACATATTGTTCAAATTCTACCCAAAAGTCCCTCATGAATCATGCTTTCCACTGTGCTGTAATCATAACCGTTAAAAGTTCTACATAACTCCAGTGACTTCAGTCTCCCTGTTTCCTTAACACACTGCAGGTTCTTATTTGCAATGTTTGTTTGGAGGGCCATTAAAATATGAATCCAATGTTGTCTTTTACTATAAAGGCCAAGATGCCCAGAAATACAGGTGAGGATGGAAAAGCAGGTGCACACAAAACAGAACAAAAAAACCTTCACTCATCCAGAAAGCAGAACTGGATGTAAAACTTTACTGAGCTTTAAAGTTCAGTGCAGTGTTGTCTTTTTCTTGTCACCTTTTTCCAATGAATTTTGGTGCTGCTGCAAGGTGCCAGACTGATAGCCCTGGAAAGTGTGCATGAGCAGCAGAAGTGCATGCTTCCCTCACCCTATCTCATTGCCAGGAGCATAGGTGCCGACTCCGTGGGTGCTCCGGGGCTCAAGCACCCATACTAAAAACGTAGGGAATGCTCAGCACCCACCAGCCACCATGGTTTCTGCAGCCCCGGTGCTGGCTGTGGATCAGCTGTTTGGCAGGCCCGAGGGCTGGCCACTGATGCGTGAGCAGCTGGCAGGAGGCACTCAGGGAATGGGGGCAGAAAGAAGCTAGTGCCTGGCAGGTGGGCAGGACTTGGGAGAGGGGACAGGGTGGGGGGCAAAAAGAGGCAGAGCAAGGGTGGGGCCTCAGGGAGAAACCTAGAGGGATCAGAGCCTTAGGGTAGCGTGAGGGTGGAACACCCACTGGGAAAAACAAAAGTCAGTGCCTGTGGCCAGAGAACCTCAAGTCTGATGTGGTAGGAGCATCTCTTGGGATGAGAGGGTAATTCAGCAGATTTTGTAATGATGAGCCCCTTTTAAGTCCACCATACTAGTGTGATCTGAGAATGGCAGCATTGCTAGAACTTCATCTAGTGCATGAGCTGTTAAGACTATGGTGCAAGCTGCTGGAGTTATCCTAACAAAAGAGCTTCATCCTTGTACTTTGTGTGTGTGTCTTTGGGCTGGGGTGTCTTCCTGTCTCCTTCCATTCCCTTCTCTGTTGCATGCTCTGCAGTTCTCAGTAACATACCCACAGCACATTCTTCACCTGTATGAGACTAGATTGACCAGCTGGTCAGAATTCTTGTCACCAGAGGTCTCCAGGGATGGGTAATGGAACAGAGAGGTTTCCACCTCTAGATTAGTGCTTTGAATCCAGCCCCAGTTGGTAGTGATCAAAGCTTATCAGGGAAGGCAGGTCTGTGTTATCTAAGAACCTCTATGAAAAGGGTACAAGGTCTTAGTCCAGTTCCTAGTCCACCTCGCCAAAAAGACCACCACAATTGGCACTGTCTATCAGTGAGACAGGCCAAAGATGAATAGTCTCATGGACAGTAAACACCATCTTATTCCTAGAGGCAGTCACTCAGGGTTGAGACATGTTGGCTAGGCAGCACGAAGCTTGCACCTCCACTTGCCCATACTATAATTACTTTGTTCAGAGAAGACTTCAGTCTTTGAGGCTGTCCCCAGCACTAAAATCACTAATAAAAAGAGTGGACAATAAGAATATTTTCTTACTAATTTGTGCAATTAAGCAGCTCTTAATTTTACCTACTGGGTCATGTCTTGAAACATTTTAAGAATGCTTCTAAAGATAGCACTCAGGCTTTGGGCAATATGCCCTGTCAAAGGAACTCCTTGTGCTTCAGGACAATTGTTTTAAATGCTATTACTGTCATAACAGCAAGTTCAGCCGTATGCCCGTTCTTCTTTCATCACTTTTCCCCCAAGAGATTTCTGTCAGGGAAGGCTCCACAGCTTTCAGTCCTTATGGTGAGAGCACTGTGTTTAGGGTAGGATTGGATCCTGGGTCCTCTACCTCCCCAATAGGGTTAATTGTCATGGTTGTGGAGCAGGCTCCATGTCCTCTTTTCCCACAGCAAAAATCATTTTTTTTAAGTTAGGCAATTCACCTCTCATTCTTGTGTGTCATCCCCTCTTCACTCTCCCTATCACGCCCTCTTATCTGTTCCTATCCAAAGGTTTCTCCACTGGCATTGTTTTCGTACACTTCTGGCACCATCCTCCCTCCAAGGCTTATACTCTGGAGCCAGGAAGCCCTCCAGTGCCACAGCTAGCAGAGGAGCAGGTGACTTCATGAAGCACTAGTCTTCTCCGCATGGCAGCACTCTGCAGACAGAGGTCCCAGAGTATTTTTACTTGGCAGTATCTGTCAATCAACAATTTCCAAGTTATCACATCTGCCTTCATGATGCCAGACATGAAGTATCATCCTACACGGTGGCCTGTTATCTCTTTATGGAGGGAACTAGCACAGTATATACACAACTGACATACCATGGAATTAACATTTATGCACACTGGTAACCTTACCCACATGAATAGCACCATCAAAGACAGTAGGACTATTCCTATACATAGTTACTCACATGCCCAGGTTTTTCAGGATCAGAACTAACGTGATTAATATGGAGAGAATACATGGTGGTGTGGCACCAGTATAGAGATTTCAGAGCTGTAAACTTGGGATGACTACATTACTCGTAAGTGACTAAGCCATGAATAAGTTACACAGGTTTCTCCAAACAAGGGCACCTAAACATTTACTTCAACAAACACCATCATGTGTTTTTCCTGTGACACATTTTAGAAAAATGATATTTTAGAAATATTTTTGTATAGCTAATATCTGCCATAACCCCCTGCCAGTAAAGCAGGCTGTGTGAGAGCCTGCTTCAGCAATACATTTAGGCAGGTGCTTGCCTACATACACATGCTGAAGTCTCAATGAACAAAATGGGATTTAAATATGTCTTCAAAGTTAAGCATGTGCTTAAGGGCTTTGATGACTGGGAATGCTGTGCTGAACCATGGCTTTAAAAGCTGTACAGAGCTCAGAACAACAGACATTGTAAACATATTTTTTAAACCTCTAGGAAGATACCTTTTCTGTATATCAGGCTCTTGTGGTTTTGACAGCCAGTATCTTGGGATCTTCCAGAGATCATGCAATCACACAGCTCTCTTATGAGACATAGCAGGTAACTCTAGTCCTCACAAATTATGACAAAAGACACCAGATCACACCTTAAACCTGTCACTGATCCAGGACTGAATATTGTCCAAGACTTTAGAGAACAGAGGAAAATTAAATCCCTGTTTTTTGAGCTGCTCGGAGGTTGGAAGTGTCAGAATTTTGAAGCTGTGCTGGCTCAGCACCTTTCAGGATCAGTGTCTCAGGCACCCATTCCTGCACCATTGAAGCAAGTGATGAGTTTTACCATTGTGTTCAAAGGGAGCAGGATAAGGCCACAATTAAGTAGTTAGCACCATAAGCAAATGTTACTGCTTTGTGTTAAAGAGAGTTTGCAAATGCTTAGAACCTGGTTCCCTTTTTTATTCTTTCTCTTGTCCGTGCAAACAGTGAAAGTGCTTGGAGAGGGCTAGCCAACCTGAAGGTTTTATGCTTCCAGATGTAGCAGCGTGGCTCTCCACTCTCTTATACCCGCATGACTCCAGTGACATGCCGGTATAACCACATGGAGAAGCTGATTGCAGCTAGTTTGGAGCAGTGTAAATATTTTTAACAGGCCAATGGTAAGGTACTGGACTGTGACTGTGGAGACCAGAGGTCTATTCCTGGCCCTGCCATTGGTCTGCTGTATTTTTTTCTCCTTTGCATAGCTCAAAATGACTGAAGAAATGTTCTCCTCAAACATTTACTTAAAGGCAAAGGCTGAGCTAAGACTTAGCATGGAAGATTTCCATCAGCAAGGAGATTTTTTTGTGGTGCCTTGGAAAAGCGTGGGTGGATCTTCATTTTATCATGAAAATCCCACCATAACCAGAACAGCTGTCCTGAGTTGCCCACCCTAAACTCCTACTTGCACCTTTCACAGATTAGAAATGTCTGTTCCCTTTTGATATTGTTTTTTTACTTTCCTTTGTTTTCACAAAGACAAACAGGAATGAAATTGTGAGGCTTGTCATTAGCCCTTTAAATAAATAGCCCTGCCATCTTTTTAGTAGTTTGACAAGTTGGTTCCAGACCCCGGGGAGGAAGCTAATAAACTTTTAGTTGCTTTGCTATTGTTTTCCTAAAACAATTTGACTTCCTTTCTGATAACCCCAAACCCTTCATTAAAAATAGAGTAGCTGGGAGCCAGAGGAAGAGCTGAACTTGGGCCAAGTCACTGCTTACAATACAGCCTGCGTAAGATCACATTTATATCCCGATCCTGGACAACTCTTTAAAAGAGCAACGGGCAGACAGCTGCCAGTGCATGTCAGGCAGAGAGCAGGAGCTGGGAACCCCTAGCTTATATCCTTCAAGCTTTAGGGAATCTCCAGTCAGTCAGCTGGTGTCAGACTACAAGAGGCAGTGTTCCAGGAGCCATCTGCGGTTTGTTTGCCCCATTTAAAGGGTCCTCCCTCAGACAAGGAGCCCGCTGAGCACTGGACACTAGCAGAGAGATGGGTTCCAGCCTGCCCTAGAGTCTGTGCCAAAGCTAACAGTAACCTTCACCCCCCTGCATTGTGTGTTGTTCCATCCACCTGTCCAGAATCAGCAGAAAGAGGTAACAGTTTATGGTTTTCTTATTATTATATTAAAATAACATGTTTGTGTGAGATGGTTATTGATTTAACCAGAGTGTGTATATTTATAAGATGGAGAATGGTGTCTGGTGGCTAGAGTCAGGGATAGGCAGCCAGTCAGGACTCCTGGGTTCAGCTTTTGGCTCTGCAAATGACTTGCTGAAGCCCTGGGCAAATTACTTAGCCCCTCCATGACTGAGTTTCCCCATTTGTAAAATGGAGACAATTCTCACCTTCGCAGGACTGCTGTGAGACTTAATCAAATTCATGTTTGCAAAATGCTTGGAGATTCTCTGAGATGCTAAAGAGGTGAAAGGTAATCAGTAGTACCAGCAGCAGAAGATGAAGCAATGCAATGCTTTGTTACTGCTAACACAAGGCTTGCAACTAACCATTTACTTCAGGAAAAATGTTCGCTTCTGACTTACAGAGATGGAAATCTGCCCTGATTTTTACTCTTTAAAACTTTGTTTCTGAACTCAAATGAATCTGACATTCTTGTGTCTCACCTTTTTTTGCTGTGCCTGTCTTGGATTAATACTTCTGGGCAGGGAGAGATTTGGGTGGCAAACATCCTATTAAATTCAAAACATTAAAGATTTTATATTAAAAGAATTAATGTGACTACAAAAAAAAAAAGGCTCATCTGCTCTCAGGTTCCTTAAATCCTGCTTCCAATCCATGCAGAAAAACCACCCAGGTCTGTTGTGGACAGGGGTCTCTGTCACCGCATAATATAACAGGATCAGCCCCACACCATACATGATACACACAGACACACACACATATATATATATACACAGCCTCACAGAATCCCTTATATTCAGGGTTTATAGATCAACCCAATGAAGAGTCCATCCTCCTGGCTCAGTCTTAGGGTGAAAAAAAAAGAAGAACTAAGCCAGGAAAAGCAGATCAGATCACTTCGTGTGTGCAGCAAAATACCACCAGGGACAGGGGCAGTTTCAGTTTCATTACAACCACAGCACACCCAATAATAACAACAGTGTGCACCTCTCTAGCAAACAAGTATTAACAAATCAATCCTAAAACCACCCTGGTCAGTTAGGTCTGTATTATTATCATATTTTTATAGATGTGCCTTTATGGACAAATCCTATCAAAATTCATGGGGCTAATAGGGCTCTGTGGAAATTGAATAAGGCTCTATAGAAATGACTATAAATAACCTAAAGAATTTAATATTGTTCTCCTTTCCACATATTTTTGTTTGTTTGTTTTTGTCTATACAATTGAATTCCATAGCAGGTATATAATTGTCTATTTTATAACATATGAAGGTTCAACAAAACCTGTAGAAAAGTTATCCTTTTCTATTACATAAGATTTTTCTATAAAGAGGACATATAGTACGAAGAGTTAAGTTTGCTGCTCAAGGCCACACAGCAAATCAGTGGCAGAGCTGTGATTAGAGTTCAGGAGCTCCTGTTTCTTGACCCTCCACTCAGTTCACAAGAACAACCTTCGCTTCTCAAATGACTTGATCTGTTTTAGTTGATGTAAGCAAGTAAGGATCACTGCAAAAGTATAATGTGGATGGGAAAGAAGAACTACTTCTGACTACATGTGGGGTCACTGGAGGGAAGGAAGGCTACTAGAGAAAGCGTTTGGTGAAACCATTATGCAGAATATAGTTTTCTTTTGCCAAAGCCCACATCACACGTTCATCAGATTTGTTTTCTGCCAGCACCCATAGCTCAGATTGGCTGGAATCTCAGCATTTGTTTTCACCACGGAAGGCAAGCATTAAATAGAAATGAACGATGGGAGTAGACATGAGTACAGGTAATGAGCACAGCCAACATTAGCTAGGATGAAAACATTTTTAGAAGGGATATAAGCCTTCATGCTTTAGGACATAAGGCAACCTCTATGTGAAGGGATTAGGAAGACATGTCCCCTGTGGGCAGGTCATTCCATATTTGTCCATAAAGAGGTTTCTTGCCCCATCCTCTGCCATAGTTAAAGATGGGAATCTGGAGTGCCCTGCCTCTGGTCTGAGCTAGTATGGCATTTCCTATGTTCCTGTGCTCCAAATAAAGCATCCTGTATTTGGGGTTTATTTTAACTTTTGGAGCTGTGCATGTATTTATATTTAGAATGTTTCTTTTGTTTTTCTGGTGTGCAAGGCATGCTTGGCTAAATAAGAGACCCTCCCCTGCATCACAGGAACTCAGCTTGATTGTCTGGGTTTTAATAAGAGAGTCCTAAAACACCACCCAGCACCCTCTTTAGTTTTGGTCCCATAGGAACTTCCTTAGCTGTGGTTGGGATAAGTGAGGGGGCAGCCCCATCTCTTTTAATTTAAAGGAAGGTTTGAAACCAGGGCTTGTTATCTAAGAGAGGAGGTGCATGAACTATGTGTATTAGCAATTGGACGGGACAGTGTGAAGCCAGCAGTCAGTGCAACGGGTCTGCAGTGAGGAACAGACCAGGGTGACAGAGAAACGCCAAGAATGGTGGAAAACACATGAAACTGATATTTTTTAAAGAAGCAAAAAAGATGGATAATTGGATTTGAGAGAGAGAAAGTGCAAAGAACAGAGAAAAAGTGTGGGGGGGCAGTGGGGAGGAGACAGAGGGACAGTGTGGAGAGAGAGAGAGAAAGGAAGTAGGTGGAGAGAAAGAGGGAGAAAGGCAGAACGTGGTAGTGGGGGGAAACAAATGACAGACAGACAGACAAAGTGGTGGAAAAGAAGGGGAGAAGAGAGAGAAAGATTAAAGGAGTATAGAACAAAAAACTGAAAAGAAGACTATAACAGAAGAAGAAGAAGAAGCCCCAGGAAGAAGGAGGAGACCAGAGAGGAGATATTGAACATCGGGTAAGTAAAAAATGTCATTTAGAAAAAAAGAATAGAGCTGCAGAGGTATTGGGGGAAGTCACACTGCTAGACTCAAGGGGGAATGGTGGTGGGGGTGAAGATAAGGGTAGCCATAAAAAGAATAAGAACTTGGACACACATTCTTTTTTCCATTTATTTCTATAACATCCAGACTAGTACTAAGGACAATTATGGCCATTCTAAAAATTTAACTCCTTTCATTACAAGCAACTACAATAGTTACAGAGGAACCTGGCGGTAGTGAGCTGGGATAACTCTCAATGAGGTGGAATGAAAGCCCCAAATAGCCTTGTTACAGTGAAATGTGCAGACTGCAGCACTGGTTAAAGTTAATCTCAGCTTTTCGTGAAGCTGTCCTAAGGCAGGAGGGTGTGGGGAACTTCTTGCTATTGAAAGGGTCCAATGTATAAATGCTTCACACAGTAGACTGGGAGCAGCTTTCTTCTAATGAATGCTGAATGGTTTTTAAAATATTCCAGTTTCATTTCCTTGAGGGTGTCACATCCCAGCTCTACTGTTACATAGAGCCTGAGAATGCTGCATGACATTCCTAGGGAGAGCAATGGAAATGTACAGTGCCACCTCTGTAAAGTCTCCTTATCATATGTATTGTGTGCGATGTGCAGTAACTGAGACTCAGAGTTGTGACCTCTTTGTTCTTTAAACTTCCTCTTGGTTCACATCCTAATCCCAGCAAACCCAGTTAAAAACTGATAACTTTAAAGCCCTACAGAAACAAACACTCAGCACTTTCCATTCTCCTTAGCAGCTTTTCTTGCACTTATTTTCCCCCAACTACCATATTTTTTTTAATTTTTGCATTGTTTACCTTTTAATATTGAATATTTGTGGTACTATAGTAACAGAGTTCAATACATAACCAGCTGGAAATTGTTGCCTTTATTCTTCCCACTGTGGGACAGCTAGTGACGGCGCTTGTCATGGGAGACAGAGCCTTTCATCTCCTAATTGCTTGGTCCAAACCAGTCAAAGGTTTGTAGTGACCCTATATAATCGCACTCTACCTAGCTAGCTAGCTATAGTATCTGAGCACCTTTCACATTAAATCAATGCAGCAATAGCGAAGTCTCTGGAGGATTTTGTGACATTCTGAGGGCAGTTCAATTGCCTAGCTAAATTGAGTAGTTGTTGCAGTCCAGTTGATAGAATATATATAACCACATTGTAAGGGACTCAATCAACAGCCTATTGGCAAAACTCAGACGAGACGCCCTTAGACTAAATGGGATACCACTACTGAGCTCCTGTCTTACCACTAAGCAATGGGGTTTCTACAGGTTAGGGGTGAAGTACATTGGTTGGGTAGCATGTGTGGGAGGTTTGTATTGCTGCTGCCTTTGCTGTCCGAGGGGGGAGGGAGGGGGAGAGAGAGAGAGAAAGAGTGAGAGAGAGACAGTTATTCTACAATCCCCAGACACAGTTGCTACATTTTCATTATAAGCCAAGCAACTATGTATTTCCTCTTTTTCTGAAACTCACCCCAGAGGAGAGAGCAAACACTTCTTTTCCCATCTTTTGATTCTTTTGGTTTGAGAGAATTCCTGAGGGTTCAGAGTTCAAAATACTCGTCCGACTCACTGAAGCTCTGTTCACTTGGGAACTATGCTAAACATTTCTGCAACTATAAGCATCAGCTATTTTTTTCCTCCCTATGTTATATTTTTCCCAATACTTTGGGATCTGGAATTCCAGAGCTTTGCTAGAAGGAATTTGCAGCTTACCAGAAAATGCAGGACTTCCTATCCCAACCCTTTTTCCTTTTTGATCTTCACACAGATTTCACACATTCTGCTCTGATTTGGCCTCATTTCTGACTTATCTCAGTGTATTGAAAATAGACTAGCAGGAATCAGTAATTCAGCAGTCTGGCATGGTTGGCACAGAGCATTCCAGAGCATATGTGGCACATAAGAACGGCCATACTGTGTCAGACCAAAGGTCCATCCAGCCCAGTATCCTGTCTGTCGACAGTGGCCAATGCCAGGTGCCCCAGAGGGAGTGAACCTAACAAGTAATGATCAAGTGATTTCTCTCCTGCCATCCATCTCCACCCTCTGACAAACAGAGGCTAGGGACACCATTCCTTACTCATCCTGGCTAATAGCCATTAATGGACTTAACCTCTATGAATTTATCCAGTTCTCTTTTAAACCCTGTTATAGTCCTAGCCTTCACAACCTCCTCAGGCAAGGAGTTCCACAGGTTGACTGTGCGCCGCAGGAAGAAGAGCTCCCTTTTATTTGTTTTAAACCTGCTGCCCATTAATTTCATTTGGTGGCTCCTAATTCTTACATTATTGGAACAAGTAAATAACTTTTCCTTATTCACTTTCTCTACATCATTCATGATTTTATATACCTCTATCATATCCTCCCGTAATCTCCTCTTTTCCAAGCTGAAAAGTCCTAGCCTCTTTAACCTCTTGTCATATTGGACCCATTCCCAAACCTCTAATCATTTTAGTTGCCCTTTTCTGAACTTTTTCTAATGCCAGCATAACTTTTTTGAGATGAGGAGACCACATCTGTATGCAATATTCAATATGTGGGCGTACGATGGATTTATATAAGGGCAATAAAATATTCTCCATCTTATTCTCTATCCCTTTTTTAATGATTCCTAACATCCTGCTGCACACTGCGTGGACATCTTCACAGAACTATCCACAATGACTCCAAGATCTCTTTAATGATTAGTTGTAGCTAAATTAGCCCCGATCATATTGTGTGTATAGTTGGGGTTATTTTTTTCAATGTGCATTACTTTACATTTATCCACCTTAAATTTCATTTGCCATTTTGTTGCCCAATCACTTAGTTTTGTGATTCTTTTTGAAGTTCTTCACAGTCTGCTTTGGTCTTAGCTTGAGCAGTTTAGTAACCGAGACCACCAACCAGGGAAATAACCCACTTCCTTCCCTGACAGACCAAGGGACAAACCCCACCCATGTACTTATCCGCTACAGCGATACTGACTTGGACTCCTTATTCATTCCATGGGTGGCATACCCAAGCCCACTTATCCACTGACATTTTAAAAACCTTTGCACTCCAGTCTGGGTCTATGCCAGTTATGTGATATGTATGTATGTTTTCATCCTTACAAACGATATCTGTAACCCTCCATAACCCAAGCCTGACCCCAGATGCACAGTACCTTCCCTCTTAACTCTTGTATATTTCATTTCAAACATTCACTTTAATAAAATTCTTCATATGCAAACTTTAGCACTTGTTTAGCCCTTTCTCCAGATCATTTATGAACAAGTTGAATAGGAACGGTTCTAGGACTGACCCTTGGGGAACACCACCAGTTACCCCTCTCCATTCTGAAAATTTACCATTTATTCCTACCCTTTGTTCCCTGTCTTTTAACCAGTTCTCAATCTATGAAAGGATCTTCCCTCTTATCCCATGACAATTTAATTTCTGTAAGAGCCTTTGGTGAGGGACCTTGTCAAAGGCTTTCTGGAAATCTAAGCACGCCTCGGGTGTTGTGTGAGGCACGAGAACAAAGTCTTAAAATTAGAAATGGCCCTCAGGAGACACCTGGCAAACTTCAACCTTTGGGATCAGAATATACAAAGAGGAAAAGAAATCAATTTTCTGGCTATTAACAGAAAACAGAGAGATCCTTGTTAACAACACCCTACATTCCAGAACTTTCCTGAAACAAAGAAATACTTATAGCCATACAATAAGTAATGCAAACTGTAAAGCAAACTGCCTACTGTATCTGTAAAGGAATAAGGGGTCAACCTCTTCTAATGGAGGAACTAGAGAGAGCTTTGCTACACCAGTGCTTCTGTCCCTGTTTGTAAGGCAGCATTGCCTGTGCTATTACTGACATGGCTTGAGAGCTGAACTGGTTCAAATTTTTCCAATAAAATTGTATTTTTCATCCAGAAAAAAAAAGAGGCTCCCTGCCTCACTCAGTGCACAGGACTGAGCAGCTCTGGGGATGATTCAGGTTGGTGTAGTGAAAGAAGCTAGGGTTTTGAGGACACCTGCTTTATTTGATGCAGACACTGGAAGGTGTGTGGTGAATAAGTTAGGGAATAGCAGGAGAAAAAAGAATGGTCTCATGGGTAAGGCAGTTGAATGCTGCCCTGAAGAACTGGATGCCGTACTGGTTTCTGCCACAAAGTTTCTATTATGCAATGCTAGACAAGTCACCATACTTTTCACAGATGGTCACTACTTCTGTATTCCTCATTTTCTGGGTGCCTAACTTGAGGCCCTCATGCCTGACTTACAGAGGTGCTGAGCAAACACAGCTGAAGCAACTGAAGTCAATGAGAACTGTGCTTTGAACGATAGGCACCGACTGCGTGGGTGCTCTGGGGCTGGAGCACCCACAGGGAAAGATTTGCATGTGCTCTCTACTCACCAGCAGCCAAGCTCCTCCCGCCTCTTCCCTGCCTCCTCCCTTGAGTGTGCCTTGTTCCTGCTTCCTCCCCTCCCTCCCAGCACTTCTGGCCGCTGCCAAACAGCTGTCTGGCGGTGCTCTGGGAGGGAGGGTAGGAGCAGGGGCACAGCGTGCTCAAGGGAGGAGGCGAGGAAGATGCAGGACAGGGGTGAAGATTTGGGGAAGGGGGTGGAATGGGGGCAGGGTGGAGGCAGAGCAGGGGTGGGAAGAGGCAGGGCGGGGGTGGGGACTTGGGGAAAAGGTGGAATAGGGGCAGGGCTGGGGGTAGAGGGAGGTCAAGCACCCACCAGCAGGAGCAGAAGTCGACGCCTATGCTTTGAACCTATGAAGTGCCATGTAGTGCTAGGTACTCTGAAAAAGCAGGTCCTGGGTGTTTCAAATTGGGTGTCCATATTAAGGGGCCTTCTGGCCTTAATCTCTCTGTAGCTCCATTCCCTGTCAGTAAAATGGGATAATACCACCCCTTCACCTCACAGAGATGTTGTGAAGATAAATTAGTGTTTGTGAAGCACTCAAAACTATAGTGATGAGCACCATAGAAAAGTCCACAAGGAAATAATAATTCTGGCTTCAGAGCAGGGTTTGAATAATGTATAGTAAAATAAGGCCTGTAATCTTATACTGAGAAAGGAGAATAAGATAAAATATCAAATAGCTGCTCATTCAGTGAGCATCATCCATCCTCAGCACTGAAGGAAGCAGGGGTCCTGTGGAATCATAATATCTGATCATGTACTTACAGACTGTATTATAATGCATATACACAAAAGGGCTGAATGAAGAATGCACAAGTAACCTTAATACTGGCATTTCCTAACTGTTGAGTGGTGGAGACTTGGCAACCTTATTAAGGTGCCTTCAACTGTGTGTGTGTGTGTGTGTGTACAAAATTTTCTTGTAAATCAAAGTTTTAAAATATTATGGGTCAAATTCATTCTTGGTGTTACTCCACTGAATTCAGCTTGACTATGCCAGGGCTCAGTTTGGCTATGGTAATGCATGATTCTACACTGATCAAGAACAGAAAGCATCAGGTTCCACAGACCAAACAATAATACTCAGAGCCATTTAACTCAGCAACTGGAAAAGTTTAAAATTTCCACCAACTCTTCAGATTAAAATGTTCTGCATCAGGCTGCCTTGCATGTATGACATATCCCAGATGTATCCACCTGAAGGTGTTCAGTGAGGGCCGTATGTGTTCAGGGGGTGAGAACTAATTCAAATGCCTTATCGTCTCACTCCCCTTTTTTGTGAATTCTGAGATTTTCCACATTTGGAGTGTGGAAGGAAAGGACACTTCATCAAGGAAGAGCTGAGGGGCCGGGCATCAGTGTGATCCTCACAAACATCTCAATGAACTGAGAACGGGGACTAGGGAGTGGAGGGACATCTGACCTACACACAAGCCTGTCCAAAGGGACTGGAGAAGAGCCTGAGTGAACATGCAAGTCCACTCTATTAAGCAAGAGTGATTGGGAGCCAGGATGGTCCAGACCTATGCACAGATCTGACCATTGGCACAAAGCCTGGAAACCAGTCTGTTTCATTGCATGCCTTGGGAAGGAAGACCAGGCAGCTCTCTCTCTCTCTTTCACATACACACATGATTGGGAAGACATCACTTGACTAGTCACTGCTTGTTCTCTGTAACTGCATATGAAACAGCCAATGTCAGTAAAGGGGGATCACACAGTGCTGTGTTAGGGTTTAGTACCACTTTATGCTCCAACTGTCAGACACCTTCTGAATTTTAAGGGGCACACTTACTTTGACAGGTGCATTTCTCGCTCTTCTACATTATCACTTCTATTTTAACATATATCTGTCCTCCCCAGAAAGGACTGGTCTACACTAGGAAATTAGGTCAGTATAACTATGTCACTCAAGAGTGTGAAAAATCCAATCCCTGGACGAGACAGTTAAACCAACCTAACCTCCGGTGTAGACAGCTCTAGGTTGACAGAAGAATTCTCCTGTTGACCTAGCTATCGCCTCTTGGGGAGGTGGATTAACTACACAGATGGGAGAAGCCCTCCATTCCAGACCCTGACACTGAAGAAAAACCACATCCAGTGGATGCAGGCTGTATATATTCCTGAAAGAAAGGATCTCTTCTACCTTTCTGGCACTCTAATTGGATCGGTGGCCTGTAAAACATTCAACAAGTGATATCCTCTTGAGAAGTTCTCCTTACTGGCTCAGCCAGTGCATATGTTGAGGATGGCGGGATTGCAAGGGGTAGTCCCTGTTAGTTTCTCTCGAAGAAGCTCTTCCTAGTGTCAAGAGACCACCAGGTCCCAGTTTGAGCATGAGCTCCAGTTTGTGATGGAATCTGTTAAAGCAGAGCTCTCTGTGCAGTCTGTAGCAGTCTCTAGTACATAGGTGTGAGAGTCAGGGCTCCATCACCAGGTCTGCCTCCGATTCAATGTGCGGCCTTGAACAAGCCACTTTGGCCCAGATCCTCAAAAGTATTTAGGTGTCGAACTCCTATGATTTCAATGGGAGTTAGGCACTTCTGGGCCTTAGTCTCTCTCCACCTCAATTCCCCCATCTCCATAATGAAGATAATGGCACTTTCTTTCTTCACAGGGTGTTATGAGGCTTAATTACATAGTGCTTTGAGATACACAGATGAGCGGTATTATGGAAAAGTGTTATTATCTAAGCTCTGTCTGTCTGTGATGGGATCTGGACAGCTAAAAGCACTCTCTGTGTGTGAATGGCCAGCAAGTGATTAGCGCCTCTGCAGGACATGAGGGCCAGATTCTCACTTCCCATGCAGCTCCTTTTGTCCTGCTCAGCCAGCGCAAAGGAGAGTCTGGCTGTAACTGGACAACTGAAAATCCCCCCTTTGAGGGAATGGTTATCTTCACTGGGGTAAAGCCAGCAGAGCTGGCTCCTCCACCAAAAACATCTTTCTCTCCAGTGTAGGATGCATGTTGGGAGGGGAAGGTGCTCTATTCTGCCAATTCTTACCTGGTGTATGATCTTCCTGGGGCGGCTCTAGACATTTTGCTGCCTCAAGCACGGCGGCATGCCACGGGGGGTGCTCTGCTGGTTGCCGGTTCCGCAACTCTGGTGGACCTCCCGCAGGCGTGCCTTCGGTGGAGCAGCGGGGACCAGCGGACCCTCTGCAGGCAAGCCTGTGGGAGGTCCACCGGAGCCGCGGGACCAGAGGACCCTCTGCAGGCATGCTGCTGAAGGCTGGCTGCCTGCCGCCCTCCCGGGGACCAGCAGAGTGCCCCTCGCGGCTTGCTGCCCCAAGCACGCACTTGGCGTGCTGGGGCCTGGAGCCGCCCCTGGATCTTCCAGTTCTCTGACATCTCCCACTTCCCCATCACACCTCGGCCTCACTTCTACCAGATGTCAGATACATGAGAGATCCACTATTTTCTTTTCTTTCTCTTTCTCTCCAGTTAACAGACCTTTGGCAGACAAATGAATATTTGCCTGAGTTTTTTTGAATGTGCATGGTCAGTGTGTCCAAATCAGGGTCCCATGCCATCAGGGCCGGCTTTAGGCTGATTCCACCAATTCCCCTGAATCGGGCCCTGCGTCTAAAAGGGCCCCATGCCCTACAGAAGAGTGCCTAACTTAGGTGTCTTTTTAATTTTTACTCACCCGGCGGAACTCCGGGTCTTCGGCGCCACTTCGGTGGCATGTCCTTCACTCGCACTGCGTCTTTGGTTGCACTTCATTTCGGCTGCGGGTCCTTACGTGCCGTCGAAGACTTGGACCGAGTGAAGGACCCACTGCTGAAGACCCAGAGTGCTGCTGAGTGAGTCATCCCTGCTGGGGCCCCATCGAAACTATTCGAATCAGGTCCCACACTTCCTAAAGCCGGCCCTGCATGCCATTTAAAGGGGAGAAGTGAGCCCAGATGGAGCTGATGCATTGCTATAATCAGTCTCTCCACTAATTTTAGAAACATCCTGCAGGGCCAGCGTCCTCCTGTCACCTTTTTGTGGGAAAAGTTAGTGCGAAGTGTTGAGCTCATCTATTTATGTCACTGCTGCTGATATTCCAGCCAATCCTCCAAAGAGGGGAGCTAGTGGATTTTTGGCATCTCCAGAGCAGAAGAGGAGGGAAGGCTTAGGGGAAGAAGGAAATTGTGAAGTGCAGAAACACCCACCTACCTCATCAGTGTGAATTTCTTAACCTTTCCCTGAAGCCATCACCTGTCTGTCAAGGTCAGTGTGTCATCCAGAGCAAGAAGTAATAGTGCATAAATACTGCCTGTCTGTCATTCAGAGCATGTGCTATCAATAAAAGGAAACTAGGAACTTGAACACTTACCTCCTCCAGAAGAAGGTAACATAAATGACAGCCGATATGAGTGCTTTGTACTCAGGCCAGCTTGATGTTCTAACACGTGCTGCTTTTGCTGAAGCATTTTTATCTGAGAATTCTTCTGTCGCAAGGCATAAAGTTGGTTGGATTCCATGTACAGTCCGGCTCTTTGATATTTGGTTTCCCCTAACATTAATATTGTTCCAGGTGATGATTAAAACTGGGATGGCCACCATTTTATACACAGCTGGTCTTTGTCACATACACTTTCTCTGCTGAACTTCCACTGTTGCCAAGATCTCATGAGTGCACACAGCTCATCTGTTGATCCAGTATAAAGTTAGCAGCCTAAGGGACTGTAACAGGGCAGCCAATTCTAATAAGACTCTGTATGCATATCCAGAGCTCTTTTGTTGAGTCATCTGGATATCAGGTGATGGGACCCTGCAAAGATATGCAGAAGTATGTTTGCTGAGTCACATTGGGATTAGATCACGAGGGTCTCCAATTAGTTCCAGTTTAGGAGTATAAAAGGGCTTAGACACACACACACACACACACACACACTCTCTCTCTTCTTTCTTTCTTTCTCAGAAGCAGAAGGAACTAGGAGCAAGGATGGAGTTTTACTGCAGGGAAAACGCCTAGGACCAACCAAGCCCAGGGAAAAAGCTTAGGTCAGATATTTTCAACCTGGGGAGGTCAGAAACAGGTTTCAGGGGACTGTGACAAGCTTTCTTCACTTTATGGGATGATGTGGGGGAGGGAGCGGCGGTCCTGAAACTTTTCTCTGTTGTAATGAAGTCATGACTTCAAAATGTTTGAGAACCCTGGCTGAAGCTCTATGAATGGCTTACTAGCTCACTAATAACTAAAAAACAGCTAAACAAAAACCTTCAGTCTTATAATGGGACTGGTCTTCAGTGAGGAAGAATCTAAGCTGCAGGGTGGATGAATTAACAAGCAAATAAAATGGTCAGTGATTGAAAATAAACTCTTCTGAGTATGCTCAATAGGTATCTGCTAAGATTTTAGCAGAGCCTAATAAAGTCCTACTTCTGTGACATCACAGACAGCAGAACAGCAGCTATGACTTTCACTTCACTGTTAAGACTATTAAAAATGCACAAAAAATTAACTACTCACATTAACTTTAGGGTTATTAAATCTAAAGACACAAATGTGTGGAAATCGAAAAGATAAGGTTCTCATAATATTATCAACTTGCCACATTGCACACAGGCCTTGTTTTCAATACAAATAAAAGGTATGTTTTTAACTTAGTTAACTATCATGAGGTAAGAAGAACAGGAGTACTTGTGGCACCTTAGAGACTAACAAATTTATTTGAGCATAAGCTTTATAGCTTCCCGATCTCAACCCCACCCTTCACGTCTCGACCTTGCATCGATAACATATTCCTCTCGAGCAGACTACATCTCCTAACGACATGACAACCTCGGCTCGCTCCTCTGGTCGTATCTGCTTTACCCTCTGAAGAGGGTGCCGAAGTTCTAGCACACGTAACGCACTGCAACCACACTTCTGACATCCAATCAATCCTGGATCTCCAGTCCTCTTGCTCCCACGTCACAGACGTTCGATCAGAAGTGTGAGCTATACCCTACGCAGGCCGATTATAGTTGCACCATGTTCTGTCATTCTCAGCCCTCATATCCCCAGCTTCGTATCTAAGCCTAAACTTCCTGTTACTCTAGCTTTCTCATACAATCGTTCCCAGACAGTTTTTCGCTCTTGCAACCACACATCACGAACAAAACACTGTAACCCTGCAACGATCCTTGCATACAAAGCCATCATGCACTTGGTCCAACATATCTATCTAATGACAATCATCATAGAGGCCTATATCATACATCCAGCCATCACCATTATGATCGCTTCACCATGATCACCATGTTATACACTATCATCTGTGCCAGCAATGCCCTCTGCCATGTACCTGGCACTGGACATCATCCTACGCAGGAAATTAAATTGGACACAACATTGACCTCGAGGAATTCATAACACTCAAAAACCCCAGAGCCCCTTCATTAGTTCCGTTTTGCTGAGTCACAGCTCAACACTGAATTAACCTTTGGTTCATTCCAATGGACAGACCAGATGGTTGGCATTTGCCCAACAAAAGCTTTCTAAAACAGACTCCAAGTGAGAAACTGCTAGTCTGGAATTGCATTAGCAACTAGATACCAAATCTAATTTAGGCTTGAACGGATGGGAATGGCTAGCCAGTACAAACATGACTATTGCTTGTAAGTCTACACTTCTTATCCAAACTGTCTGTACGGGCATTTTGATTATTCATTCAAAAGTTTTTTTTCTTACTTAATTGAGCCTCTCAGAGTCTGTTAAGACAATCTCCCACCTTTTCATTGACCTCTATATATGGTATATATATCCTCACTAAAATATGTTTTCATTCTAATTGCACTCCCGAAGAAGTGGACTGCATACCCATTTAGAGAGCGTATGCTTCACAAATACAGTCGTTCAGTCTACTAAGGGAGCCACATATCCTGTATAGTTTTGCTATCCTTTGAATGTGATCTTTGAGACATGTACTATAAACGAAGCTTGTCTAAATCTCACTGTAAGCCTTTCTCATGTGCGTTTATTCGCTCGCGAATCAACCACTTACCAGCTATACACACCTATGGGAGGAGAAACAGCAGCTTTCGGCAGGTTATTTAGGTTATGGCATTCGCTTTCTCACTATTGCATAGTCAGTAGTGAGCCACGTTCCATGATCTATGAAGGCCTTTAAGTAGTTCCTCAGTTATACGCTATCACTTCTATCGGACCCAACTCAACTGGTGTGCTTCTTATCGACCCGACTTGGTGGAATCATCTTGTCCCTTTTGTACAATACAATGCAAATTCTTACTCTTCAATATATCTATCTTATAGTCTAATTATATGACTCCAGAGTGCGCCACAAGTCTATATATTCTTACACCGCTTTTTGAGCATGATATCTAATACTGTGTGCGTGCTCAAATTTGAACACTTAGATTATTGAAAATACAATCCTATCCTCTCCTATATGTTAATGTATCCAAGAAAACTGTGTTCTGTAGTCTCAAAGAACATAGCTTCTTAGCAATTACACTGTTACCAGCAATTTCCCTAAACTATTCAGTAGCATTTTCTATCACATTACATTACCATATTCTATTATTTAAATAATTTCATTGTATGCAATGCTTGCAGTATTTACACTGTGTTATGTTTGATTATCTTTTTTGAAATGTAACTGCTTTTAATGAACCCCTCATTCCATGAAATATCTTAGAGGATGTGTCTCTCACGCATGGCTTCTAAGGATTAACTCCTGTGGAAAAGATAGTGTCACCTGCAGGTCCCCCGCAGCCTCGCTTTCCCACCAACACAGAAAACCCAGTGCAGCCCGAGACCATCATCTCTTACCAGGTGAAAACGTGGCAGCGAGATGGCTTCCAGGA
>NC_133769.1:179807492-179812209 GCF_003597395.2 Chelonoidis abingdonii | reverse complement strand
ATTAATTATCCTGCACTCATTACCTCCTCACCATGTCTTCGCTGCTGTGGCTGTTGTGGTATGTGGAAATTATGCTAAAGTGACTGTGAACTCTTCACGTGGTTCTAACATACTGCCTTTCTGTTAAATTTTCAATTTTTGTCTTTTTCTCAATAACGTGCTTGACTTACTGCTAGAAATGACGGGCTTATCACAGACTGCTGAAAAGCTACAAACCTGAAAAAAGCCAAAGAAAGCAAAGATATGGTGAAAGCAGTTATGAATCAGTCTGTCAGAGAGAGTAGAAGCTGCGAGATGGAGAGAGAATGCGCACTGGAGGGGAAGAGAAGCAGAGAAGGAATTGGCTAGAAGAAAAGCACAAAGCAGCTGATAAGCTTCTGGCGCGCCAAGGACTGTATCCGTCACTCGTAGCCATGACAGCAGAGCACTACCTGCTGCCTGCCCTCCCCCATCACAAAGCTCTCTCCCTTGTGCCCACTGTCAGCTTGCAAACCCCCTTCCCAGCATCCAGGTTTCTTACCACCACCAGCTGCCCCCAAACTGTACTTTCATCACCAGCCCTGAGTAACTACGACCCTTACCTCTGCACTCCACACCCCATACATATGCAGTTTTTCATCCTGAATGCAGCAGTCATGCACAGCACTTCAGACAGGACCATTCAAACCTGTGACGTTACAGTTCACCACCCCACTCCCGCCCTTTTAGGTTCCCAATGTTGTGTCTTTCAATAAAGTAATTTTTTTTCAATAATGAATTCTTGTCTTGAAAGGTCTTATTATTGCAGAAAGTGAAAGATACCATAGCCCAGGAAAGAAACAGGCACTGCAATCATTTTAGGAGAACAGATTCCTACTATTGTAACCACTGCACTTCACTCCGTGCAAGGACACCAACATTACTTGTTGGTTTTCGCCCTCATCCCCCTCAAGCCATCCTATCCTTGTAGCCTGTGTGGGCTCTCTTAGTACCCTGGCTCTCTGGCTGTGTGCAAATTCAGCCTCCAGGCGTTGAACCTCAGAGGTCCTTCCTGACTGAATGTTTCACCCCTTCTTCTTCACAATATTGGAGGGTACAGCACGCGATATAACTGCGAGGATGCTGCTTCCCCAAGTCTAGCTTCCCATAAAGAGAACGGCCGCGCCCTTTTAAAAGGCCCAAAGCACACTCACAGTCATCGGCACCGATTCAGCCTGTAGTGAACCGGTCCTGCTCCTGTCAAGCTTCCTGTATAAGGTTCATGAGCCAAGGCATTAACGGTAAGCGGGGTCTCCAAGGTCACATGGGCATTTCACGTCCCTCTGTGATCTTCCAGTCTGGGAAAAAGTCCCTGCCTGCGCTTCCTGACAGGCCACTGTTCCGAAAGATACGTGTATCTGCACCTTTCCAGGCGCACCTGTGTAAATGTCAATGAAACGCCCACGGTGATCCACAAGCGCCTGGAGAACCCATAGAGAAATACCTTCCGATTATGTACTCGGATGCTAGGTAGGGTGGTGCCAGAATAGGAATAAACGCGTCCCAATCTATCGTCCCTCCCACGTTAGGGAACTCATTTGTGCCAACCCATCCAGATGTCTGCACGTTCCCAGAGTCACAGTTCTTCTTAGCAGGATGCGATAATGGCCTCGCAAACTTGTATCACACGATCCCAACAGTCGACTTTCCCACTCCAAACTGGTTCCCGACCGATCAGTAGGTGTCTGGAGTTCCAGCTCCAGACTGCAATCACCCGCTTCTCCCAGGCAGGCAACTCTCAATCTCGTTCCTTGCGCCGCAGTGGGGGCGGCTCAGCACACAGTCCCATGAAAGTGGCTTCTTCTCATCTGAAAGTCTGAGCCACTGTTCATCATCCCAGACTTCCACGACAATGTGATCCACCACTCAGTGCTTGTTTCCCGAGCCCAAAAGCGCCGTTCCACGGTGCTGAGCATGTCCGTTACTGCCACAAGCAATTTAGTGTCACACGCGTCAGGCAACTCGATATCATCGTTGGACTCCTCACTGTCACTTTGGAGCTGAAGGAATAGCTCAACTGCCAAACGTGATGTGCTGGCAATACTCATCAGCAAAGTCCTCAGCAGCTCAGGCTCCATTTCCCACAGAAATCGCACTGGACACAAACCGTTGGGAGACTCACGATGGCGCCAAATGTGGACGGAAAAACAGTGACTGATGGGATGTGAAGCGTTGCACCACGGGGCGTTGGGACAGGAAGCGGAATGACCCGCACCCTTCCGTCCCCTTCCCACAACCCATGGCGCCAAAATGGGACGAGGTGCTCTGTGGGATAGCTGCCCACAATGCACCACTCCCAACAGCACTTCAAATGCTGCAAGTGTGGCCACACTGCAGCGCTGTCCCTACACAGCTGTACGAAGACAGCTGTAACTCCCAGCGCTGCACAACTCCAAGTGTAGCCAAGCCCTTAATTAACTAACAGTAGGAACATCAGCAGCCTGCCTGTTTAGCTGGTACATTTCTGCTCTGCCTCAGGGACACAGCCTGCTTCACACTAGGCTTCCAAGCCCAGGATGCAGCAACAGGGACAAGAAGGACAGAGTGAGTCTCTCTCTTTTAGGATGATCAGACAGCAAGTATGAAAAATTGGGACAGGGTGGGGGGTCACAGACTTCTATATAAGAAAAAGCCTCAAATATCTGGACTGTCCCTATAAAATCGAGACATCTGGTCACCCTACTCACTCATTGGCAAGCAGGCTGGCACCCAGCCCCACCCCCTTAATGTCTCTCCAGGGACGCCCGCCCAGCCTCCCTCCTCCCCCCAGCGGTGATCTCTCTGCTGCCAGCTGCTCCCAGCAGATGTGCCCAGGCTGTGTTCCGCACAGATTTCTTTGCTCCCCCATTTTTCTGCGGGTGAGCCAAGAAATCTGCAGAAGGTATGAATTCTGCACCTCCTCCCCACAGGGATTCCCCCAGGAGTAGTCTTCAGTAGAATTTTACCTCATGTTAGCTACTTGAGTTAAAAACACACCTTTCTTTCTAGTGAAGATTCAACCCATAGTATAAAGTTAGGTATGTATTTAAACAGTCCACTTAGTCATGGGGAAATATTATGAATGTGTAATGTGGGTAAGTTAATGTTCCTCCAATAACTCTTTCCATTATTTCTGGATTTTTCATATATTTTATTTTTTCACCTTAATCTTGCATTAATTTAGATGTTTATATTTAATTCATGTCTAGATCTGCAGAGTCCTGTAACTTGAGCAACAAGTTTTAGCACTTTGGAAACATCGGAACACTGTACACAATTACAGTGTGTGACAGAAACCATTAGAACTGATGAGAAGTTGAGCTAAATCCATGATTCAAGTCCACAGAAGACCAGTGTGGCAACTATTTGGATTTAAAACTTTACTGCAAAAGAGGGCACTGGAAATTTTTGCCTTAGCAAACAGAGTATACAGAGAAAAATCAAGTAGCATTAACTGGTGTTGATAGGATATAATCGTATTGGCAGTGTCAGTCACCCATCTACTTCAAATTATGAGTGGCTCCCTAGCAAAGACAGAATCCTAAAGGAACACATGCAAGCAGTGGATATGCACACGCATAAGATGAGAGAAAAGTGTACAGCTAAATCTCAGTTCATTGTGCCCTGTGGAAAAAACATTTCATACATACAACCATGCCATGGCACATTGGACTCACTGGTAACATAGATTATTTACAGAGTTATCTGGAGATAACAGGGTAGATACCACATCAATCCCATTATGGAGTTACCAAGCAACATCCAAGAAACATGATCCATCATTTCATAGTAACTATTTATAAATAACTCATATCACCAACATATCAACCTACATTTAATTCTTTGTCTGCTTATAGTGTTTTCCCACAACATTGAACTAAAGTCAGAAAATTCAGACAGTGGGACGGATCCTCGGTGGCACCAAATTTACACCCAGTGCACCTGTGGGATGCAAATAGGTGACTAAGCCACTTTACTGCTCCCCAAACTCTGAGATGGCTGGAGAATGAAACAGCCTCTAGCATAATTTAGAGCAGCCTCAGGGTGGCTCTAAGTTATGACAACTGAAGTGGTCTAGTATGGAAGCAGGTGTGCCATACAGGATCAGCCTGAGACCCATCCACTCACTCTGCCCAGTCCCATTTGTGGCATGTCCCCTCCCCATCCTGAAACATTCCCTACATGGAGTGGGGGAAGTGAACAGCCACCTAATAATTCTCCTCTGTCAGGGGGAATTCTTGGCTATCCCTTAAATGCAGCCTGCAGCAGCACAGAGCAGCCAACGCCAGTTTTGAGGATTTGGCTCACAATGAGCTGTAACTGGAGGACACTATACATATATATTGTAGTATAAAGCACCATGTGCAGTGTTACATTTTACTCCCCACACTATTTAACAAGGGGGGTAACTTATTGTTACTATAATAATCATATCCTTTGTGACAAAGTTCCTCCTCTACCTTGGTGGGTCCTGTGCTTATTGGCAGAGTTTGCTCACCTCAGTGATCTTCACCACAGTCTGGGGCAATTTCTCCTGTGTCTGATCAGTTGGGAGGTTTGGGGGGAACCCGGGCCCACCCTCTACTCTGGGTTCCAGCCCAGGGCCCTGTGGATTGCAGCTGTCTATAATGCCTCCTGTAACAGCTGCATGACAGCTACAGCTCCCTGGGTTACTTCCCCATGGCCTCCTCCAAACACCTTCTTTATCCTCACCACAGGA
>NC_133769.1:179753764-179803869 GCF_003597395.2 Chelonoidis abingdonii | reverse complement strand
AATCAACCAGTGCTGTGGTCTCTACCCCATTTAGCTTTACTGGTCTGGTGTACATATGTGGGGTTAGTGAGACCCCCACAAGGTGGATTAGGGAGCATGGGTCTGCCCAGTTCCCCAGGTTATGCTGCATAGGCTCCTCAGCATTGGGACACTGTGCAGCTACATGTCCCCACTCCCTGCAGGCGTAACATCTGTATGGGGCCTTAGGCATTCCCCAGTCTCTTGGTTTGGGCAGTCTAACATCATGATCCTCTTCTCCCTCAGTGCTCCGACCCTTTGTGGCTTCTGGTGGGCCTTCAGCCCTTCTCTTTTTCCACTTGTGATCTCCTGGTTGCCCAGTCACCCAAGCTCTAGGGCTTGGTGCTGCTAGTTTAACCAAGGGTGTCTCTTCCTTAACTGATCGGGTCAGCTCTCTCGCTGTCCTTCGCCTCTCAACCAGTGCAACAACCTCATCATAGGTGGAGGGTTCATTCTGGCTTACCCAGGCACGAAGGTCTGGCGGAAGTCCCCTCATGTATCGGTCGATGACCAGAACCTCTAGTATCTCTTCCGGACTTCGGGACTCCATTCACAACACTTTCGTGCGAGACGGATGAGGTCATACAATTGGGACCGCGGGGTTTTGTATTCCTGGTACCTCCACTCGTGATACCACTGGGCTCACACTGTGGTCATTACTCCAGATCTGGCCAGGATCTCTGCTTTCAGCTGGGGGTAGTCTGCTGCAGCCTCTTCAGGCAGATCATAGTAGGCCTTCTGGGCCTCCCCACACAGGAATGGGGCAAGGATGCCAGACCACTGATCTCGAGGCCAGGTCTCCCATAGGGCTGTCCTCTCAAAAGCCAGAAGGTATGCCTCTGCATCATCCTCCCACATCATTTTCTGCAGCCAATGGCTGGCCCGTATGATCTACCCTCTACCAGACTCCTGTACCCCAATGGCCTGGGTCTGTCACGCCTTGTATACTTCAACTTTGTGCATGTAAAATCTCAACCATATTGCTGCAGTAAATTTTCACAATTCAATGAAGTCTGAAACTCCACTCTCCACAGAAGCTATACAATCTTTGCTCAGGGAGAGTCATTAGCACTTGTAGACAAGACAAAGGATGATTAGGAAAGACATATTTCTTGACCTTTGTGGTGTCCGTGTTTCCCTCATGCGGTGATTCTTATTACTTTGCCATTGTAGTTAATATGTTTTCCATTTGTTAAGAGGTCATAAGATACTATGTCTTTGAAAGGGGTGTTTTAGTGGGCATATTCTCTACATCAAAACATTGTACACTCCTATAGCACATTTGCCTTTGGATCACAACTTCTTCTACAGATGTTTGCCATATAATGCCCCTGTAAGGTAGGTACAGTGAGAATAATTGGACCAAATTAATCTCTCTTGTATCTCTCTTACTCCAGAGTTACAATAAAGCTGAATCAAGCCCATTATTTCCATATTACAGATGGATATTTGAGGCACAGAGAGATTAAGTAACATGACCAGAGGGAGTCTAGCAGAGTCTGGGATAGAACAGAAACCAGATCTCTCAATTCCTAACCCTGAGCTTTCAATACAAGATCATATTTCCATGCCTCTTATCTGATCTTTAAACTAACTAATGGTCTTTATGGATAATTTTAGTCCTATGGTACCTCTCAGAGGGAGGTTTCTTTTCACCTGAATGATGAATTTTGACTTACAAACTTAAAAATAGCAAGGCCTGATGCTAAGATTTTACAGCATTCCTGTATCAGACAAAGGGGTGTTCTAAAGCAAGAACAAAGATCAGAATTTGGATTACAAGATTGGAAGAGGACCTGAGATCATTGATGGCCCAGAAAATGTTTATGATTTATGACTGAAAATGTTGGAATTAACTATACATAGCAACAACAAAATGAAACCATAGAGCTTGGTTGGGGGGAGGGGGGTTCCCTACACATTTATTTTAATGGTGGCACTCAATTCTGAAATGAAGCCCAGCAGAATAAGAAGATGCTGCATGCATTTCAAACATCTAGCACATCTGTGCCACTGATGTATCCATTTAAAATAGGCTAGAGCAGAGGGCCAGCATATGGAAGAGGAAGTGAAAGGATATTGCTCAGTCCTAGCTTTGGATTCAAATCTCACTTCTCAAAGTATCAGTACATTTGGGGAATCCCAGGAGAACAGTTCTGCTATCCATACAGCAGAAGAAGAACCATCTTAGATGCAGATTCCACAGAGGATAAATTTAAGCTCAGACCACAGAGTAAATATTTCCTGAACCAAGAATAAAGTTCGGTACATCTCAAATAGTTTAGCAGCCCAGTTAACACTCTGTAGTCTTTATACTAATGTACACTTTATAGAAGCTACCACAACCAGAACAGACCAATGAACCATCTAATTTTGTGTTCTGTCTTGAGCAGTGAGGCTCAAAGCCAGATGCTGAACTTACACAGCTATAATGCACTGAAGTGGGGGTAGGGAGAGTTTCTTTCACAAGGGTGTTTCAGTACACATATTCACAGCAGATTCCTGACGGACTCTCAGTGCCTTTCAGATGCAGCATTTTCTGATTTAAGGAATGAGTTCCTCTCACCTGTTTCAGAACCTCTCTCTCACCATCCTTTCTCCACAGAGGCTGTGGCTCCACTGAGCAGAGATGGATAACTGGACCTTCCTGGGAGAGTTCCTTGAAGAGGTCCACAAGCATTCCACTGTGGTGGGGAAAGTCTGGCTGACGGTGCTTTTCATCTTCCGGATGCTGGTCCTGGGCACAGCGGCGGAGTCCTCATGGGGAGATGAGCAGTCTGATTTCATGTGTGACACACGGCAGCCTGGCTGTGAGAACGTTTGCTATGATAAGGCTTTCCCCATCTCCCACATCAGGTACTGGGTCCTTCAGGTCATCTTCGTCTCCACTCCGTCCCTGGTGTACATGGGGCATGCGATGCACACGGTGCGCATAGAGGAGAAGAGAAAAATGAAGGAGGCAGAAATGAGGCCAAAGGGGATTAGAAGCAGTGATGACTCTTACCACCAACAGGAGTACCCTGTGGCAGAGAAGGCAGAGCTCTCCAGTGGGGAGGAATCAAGTGGGAAAATAATACTCCAGGGTAGCTTGCTGAACACCTATGTCTACAGCATTTTGATCCGCATCACAATGGAAGTGGCCTTCATCGTTGGACAATACATCCTCTACGGGATCTTCCTGCAGACCCTGTACACCTGTCACCGGGACCCCTGCCCTCACCCCGTGAACTGCTACGTCTCGCGGCCCACAGAGAAGAACGTCTTCATCATCTTCATGCTGTCCGTGGCGGTGTTGTCGCTCTTGTTGAGCCTGGCCGAGCTGTACCACCTGGGGTGGAAAAAAGCCAAGCAGAAGTATGCTAAATCTTACAAACCCAGCCCCACTATGGCTGCTGGCAAACTGGAGCCTGCACCCCAAGTGGAGATGGCTCAAAGTTGCACTCCCCCTCCAGATTTTAATCAGTGTTTGGTCAATTCCAATGGGAAATTCATCAGCCCTTTCAGCAATAAAATGGCCTCTCAGCAGAACACGGACAACTTTGCCACTGAGAGGGTCCACACTCAAGACAATGCAGCTGAAGAAGGCCAATTTATCCAGATCAACTATGCACAGAGTCCTGAGGCACCCAATGACTCTGCCCCCCACCAGGTCTCTAATGGCTATTTCAATGAGAAACGCAGGCTCAGCAAGACCAGCCGCGCCAGCAGTAAGGCTAGGTCAGATGACCTGTCCGTGTGACCTGTTGCCAGGTGGGGCAAGGAGGGAGGGAAAGCCTCAACGCTAAGCAAAACTTCTGCAGTGTGGCCTTTGAACTCCTGCCATTCTGCTCTCTCTTTTATGTCCCTCTGCTCCTTTTTAGTGAATGGCACTGCCCTACTCCAGATAGCACTTCTTAAGCTTTAGAACAGGGACGGGCAAACTTTCCCAATAGAGGGCAGACTGGCAACTTGCCAGGAGCCTGAACACAGCACTTAAATTGCAGAAAACACAGCAGATGGTAGCCAACCTCATATTTAATGGAGAGGCGCCACCTACAGGGACCACAGGATCTGCCATTCCTAGTCAGATAGAGATGGAACATTGGCTAGCAGGACCTGTAATCTCCAGAGACTGCATCTCCCCTTTAAAAATGAGGCTGGTCATGAGCTGCAATATTGAACTCACCAAGACATACACTGGATACCTCACTGTTGCTTTGGAATTACTTTAACATGGAGCTAAATCCACTTTGCAAGCACACTAAGTTACAACTTTTCTCTCCTGAGAAAAACAGAAATAAAACACTAGGCCTTTGAATAAAATGCTTTATATTTTGCTCTCTCTCTTCCCTTTTCTCTGCCTGGGCCCAGACACATTATCGGGGTGGCTCCAGGCACCAGCGCACCAAGCACGTGCCTGGAGTGGCAGGACATGGGGGGCAGCCTGTCAGTCGCCATGAGGGCGGCAGTCAAGCTGCCTTCAGCAGCATTCCTGCAGGAGGTCTGCCAGTCCCGCAGTTTTGGTGGCAATTCAGTGGCGGGTACGCCGAAGGCATGGGACCGGCAGACCTCAGGCAGGCATGCCGCCGAAAGCCGCCTGACTGCCGTGCTTGGGGTGGCAAAATACACAGAACTGCTCCTGCACATTATACCACCTTGCCTTACCTATACCACATAAAAGTGCAATGAATTCTACTTGAATTTTTGACACTATGTATGTAGCCCCTTCAAGATTTGACTAGTAGTTAAGAATTGTCTGTTTTCCTCAAAAAAATAAAGTGTCTTAGTGTCCAGCTATGGAAATACCTTCATCCCAGGGTCAGGCCAGCAGACAGACCCTGGCATCCCTGGGATATTATCCAGACTACCTGTTGAAGAGGCCTAAAGAATTTTCCCAAGATACATATTAGACTAGTTTCAAGAGAAATGTCCACTTAACCAAAATAAATAGATTTTCCCATGGATGCAAATATGTCACTGGAAAAAGGAGGGACTATGGTGTGGAAAGACATGATTTTTTTTTCTCTTTAACAAATCTTTTAAGTACATTTAGTTCTTTCAAAAGGGTGCTAGACTGACAGCCCTGGAGAGTGATGTCCTCTGTTCATCCTCAGAAGAGTTACAGCACAGACAGTGGTTGTGCCAGCTTCCTCCACCTGGCTAATGAACCCATTGCCCAGCCAATGAACCACAACTTCATTCTAGAGTGAAAGTACTGTCCGGCCTCCATGACTCAGTCAGTCCTTGGCCGCACTGCTGAGTCTGCCAGTTCTTATGATAGGCAACTATTCATTAAGAAATTGACAAACACACCGATTCTTTTCACCATGCAGGTCACCCTGAGCCCTCATCAGATGGCAACACTGGCAATGAGATAAACAAGGATCCCAAAGCAAGGCTGTTCAAGCACCACTTAGGATGGTTCCTAGTCCCCAAATCCAGCCTTGATCTCCATTCATTTGGTCATTGCAGAACTGAAACAATTAAGTTTATCTTTCCATCTTTGGAGGATAAACTAGCCTAGTCCAACCTACTCTCTTGCATTTACCTTGCCCTTTTGAACATGTGCAGCTGCTTATAAATCATTGAATTGTGTGTGTATGGGCTTGGAGTGATTTAAGACAGGATTGATCTATTCCCTCTGATACCTGCTGTTGAAAGTGATCGTCACTCCTTGAGTCCAAAGCAGTGCGTGGTTTGGTACAATTGCCTGCACATGAACCAGGAGGAAAACATTTTAGTTTGTAAGTGATTTATGTACATGTATTTTTGAATCCGGAAAAGATGTGTGCTTCCTTGAACATGAGATTTTAAACAACTGTGCCTAGTTTGTCCTAATAAAGTTCTGATTCCATCTCTTGCTCATGTATCATCTCTTATGTGTCCCAGAATGAAAGAATGAGCTGCTAACATCTATGGGTTTCTATCCCAACTTCTGCCTGTCATCTATCACAGAGATTCCCAAAACAAACATGAGCCATTGCTTGGAGTTCTGTGTGTTTGAGGGCTGGGGGTGGGAGGAAATATATGGTCAACTATAAATGTTGAAAAACTATTGTTTTACCAGCTGGTGGAGTCAAGGGAACACTCCATGCCCATTGGTTTATCAGAGAAGGGAAAGAACACAGGAAGCCAGCTAGGGACAAACAGCACTGGTTGTAGCTGTGCAAGGCGTTCTCAGAGGGATCAAGGGAAGCAAAATCCAGCCTGAAGACTTCAATTGTGCTTCCATCAAAATCAGTCAATCAGAGGGCCTTAAAAGGCTCCTCTAGGCACCTGATCCTGAGAGGAATAGACCACTCACACTCATTGCTGTCTTCAAAGAGCAGTTTGGGGCACTCATCTCTTACAAGTCGGGCTGTCTGACCTACAAACTCCCCTTCTCTCCCCTGTCCAAACAGCTGACTTCTCTCCTTTCCAAACCAAACTCAGAGGCTCTTGTCCTTCCCTTGCTGCCACCTCTCAGCCCACAAGCTTCTTTTCTTCCCTGCTCCATCTGTCAAACTCAAGGGGTCTCTCCTCCTACCACCATCCCAACTTTATCTCCCAACCCATGGGACCTAGAAGGCTAGAAAGCAGAAATAAGGGAGATCATTGTATCCTGTTGAAAATGAAAGGAAAATTTAGGGAGCACATAATTACCCAAGCTGGAATTAAGTGAGGTCACCAGGGTTAGGACCTCCACCCTTCAGGAAAGATTTACGGTGTCTTTAAGACCACAAGTGGTCAGAACCTTGATTTGGCACTTCATCTGAAAGACTGCATCTTCAGCACAGTGTCCCCCAGCACCATGCAGGAAAGATGAGTTCTAGTGCTCCACATTTTCAAAGCAGTTCACAGGCATTTCTGAGTGTGCCCATCCGGAGCATGCAAACTGCCATTATGCACATGCATCAGGAGCTCTGTGTGCCTTAAGTCAGGCTAATGCAAAAGTGCACACGTGCACTTGAGCAGTCACCTCTTTGAAAACTGGACCACTGAGTTATCACACCATGCTCTCAGTTTTCTCTGGAGATCTTCCATCCAAGCATTAAACCAGGCCCGAGTAATCTTAAATTTATGAGAGGGAATGAATCCAAAGTGTAAAAGCCCCACTCTAATCAAATGCATCCCCAAACACATGGGGGTATTTGATCCTACTCATTATAAATATGGGGCAGAGCTGGGAAATTAAGATATGGATGCATACTAAGATTTCAACCCTCCTAAATTCAGGGATGTTCACACCTGAGGACATGGTTCATGCCCATCTCTTTCACAAGATCACACCTCAACCACTCCCTAGAAAACATGCATTAAAGCCAAGTACTAAGCATATATTCTCCTGCTCCCATGCTCTTCTGTATGCCTCCCTGGCTGTTTCCTGGATATCACAGATGGAGGATGTGTGATGGATGGATGTTTGCATTTGCTGACAGTTCATATGCTTATGATGCTTGGAATCCATTGTAAAGACTGCCTGTCAAATCATATCACAAAGCGAGTATTGAGTTCTAACTGCCAGTGAGCAGGGGAGCAAGAGCTGTCTTTTCAGGCAGATTTCTTGCACACTGTATTGGATTGGAAGGATGGGCAGATGGCATTAAGGGTGTGAGCTAAGTTGATAATACTTACAAAATTCAGCATTGCAGCTGGCACTCAATCTTTGTCTTCCTCATAGCATAAGTCAAGGTACAGTTGTCATTTACTTTACAAAGTATTCCGAATAAAAGAACAATAGGATATAGATTTTCATTCTGCATCAATGCTAATTTACTGGTGCTTTCTCCATATTCTAGTTTCCTGTTCCCAGTAACTCAGATTCCTGGAGCACCAGCTAGAGTTCATGGTTAATTTAATTAGAATGGACCAGCTCCGTGATGTCTTCTCCTCCTGTTGCATTTCAAACCAGATCAGCATCTCCTCCTCTTTGACATACCATGTCAAATAAAGGGGCTGTCTCAACAGTCCAGCAGTAAACCTCATTCTACAGCCTTTTGCTGCTCAGCTGCTTGAGGTCTGAATTGCTGACTCTGAGTTATGTGCAGCCAGGCTCTCAAAGCAAAAGTACTTAATCCTATAAAAAGAAAATCTATATTTAAAAACTATTTAAAAAGTTTCTAATGCCAAAACTAACAAAACAAGATAGTGATACCAGGACAAATTCAAGACTACAGTCTGCTCCTCTGCCTCCATCCAAACAGCAGAGAATGGGAGACAAATGAGAGAGGACTCGAGAGAGGTTCACAAAATAATGAATGGCCTAGAGAAGGCAAGTTGAGAATTCCGCTTTCCCCTCTCATGAGAACAAGAGTCTAGGGTAAGGAATGGTGTCCCTAGCCTCTGATTGTCAGAGGATGAAGATGGATGGCAGGAGAAAGATCACATGATCATTACCTGTTAAGTTCACTCCCTCTGGGGCAACTGGCACTGGCCGCTGTCAGAAGACAGGATACTGGGCTGGATGGATCTTTGGTCTGACAAAGTATGGCTGTTCTTATGTTCTTAGGCAATGAGATTGAAAGGCAACACATTTCAAAGTGATAAACTGGAAACAAAATACTGTTTCCCATGGAACTCATTGCCAAGAGTTTAGTAGGGTCAAAAAAAGAGCAGACATTTATCTAGATGAGGACATTACAGTTGCATAGGACACATACAAGGAAAATAAACCTCATGTTTCAAGGCATTAGATTTTCAAAGCTGCTGAGCACTCACAATATCAGCTAAAGTCAGTGGGTGCTGTAAGTGCTCAGTACCTCTGAAAAGCAGTCTCGACTAGCCTACGATTAGGAAGACGCTTCCACTTTAGGTCACTTCATAATTGCATCTTTCTCTGAAGTTTCTGGTGCTGGCCAGTGTTGGAGACAGGGTATCAGATTAGGTGGACGTGATGGGTTTGGGCCCTTTGGGGTGTCACCTGATATGCTAGGATGCCACTGAGTCAGCCTATTTTGCCAGCCTAGGTCCCCTTTTACTTGGCTTTGCTGGGTTAGGCTCACACACTTCTTCCAGCCAAGCATACAGGCAGGGCCACACCCAGCTGAGAGAGAGACAGAGATCCTCTCTGGAAAGATTCAGCCTTAAAGGCTCTTCCCAACATTCTGGTGCCTACTCCCTTTGAGGGGTACAAACCCAAAGCATTTATGAAATTTGCCCCCTCTCTAAATGTGGAAGGAGATAATGCACATCTTGCCCTCTGCCTCAGTTAGAAATTAGGTAAACTGGGTTATATTCTAAACAAGAAATGAGTTTATTAACTACAAAAGGTGAATTTTAAGTGAATATAAGAGATAACAGACAGAACACAGCAGATTACTGACCAAATACAGTAAAACACACAAGTTAAGCTCAAAATGCTTAAGAAACAGGTTACAAAATGGAAATTCTCACCCTAAATGTTATTTTAGGCAGGCTGCAAAGTTTCTGTGGTTCAGAGTTCCAGTTATATTTCTTTTCAGACTAAGACCCCTGTCTCAGTTTGGACACTCCCCCTGCCTTCCCTTCAGGTGGCTTTAGCAATCTTTCTTCTTGGGCAAACAGGCCATGAAGTGGAGGAGTCCGCTTGTCTTCCTCCCCACCCTTAAACAGGTTTTACATAAGGTGAAAATCCTTTGCTTTCCAAACTTGACTTCTTTCCAGTGGAAAGTTACAAGAAGTCCCAGGTAATGATTAGTATCAGGTGACAAGACCACCTGACTCTGTAGTATTACAGCATCCATGAGTCAGTGGCAGTATGGAAGTCCAAGCCTTTCCACAGTCCATTGTCCTCACCGATGGGCCATCAGCCCTGTCTGGCTTTTCCACTGTTGTACCCGAAGTGTTAGCAGTGGGCATCACCCAAAGTAGCATAGTTGAAATACAGATACATAGTCAATATTTCTAACTTCAGATACAGAAATGATACAGGCATACAAATTGGATAATCACATTCAGTAAATTATAATCTTTCCAATGATATCTTACAAGACCTATCTTGCATAAAGTACATCTCAGTTATGTCATATTAATATCAAAAGCATATTTTCATAAATAATATGGAGTGAAACATCACAGTGGGCCATTGCCCTGATCCAGAAAGGTGACTCCTATGTTCCTACTGGACTTCAAGCAGGCATTGGATGCAGCTGGTCATAGTGGTTAGAGTTTTCTGAGGTAATATCTTAGCCTTAACTATCTGACAACTTGTACTGCCACAATGATTGAAGTTCCTTGTGAGTCCATGGAAATTTCAATGACTGGATGTGTTTAAATTTTCCTCTAAACACCATGGTTTCAGCATCTCCATGGTGAATAGGGTAAAAGGAAACAGGTCAAATGAATTTACACCTCTCGTTAGTAGATCTGGGAAATTGATGTAAAAATATATCTTTTTTCTCCAATGAATATTTGTTCACATTTTTAGATTAATTTGATTTAACCTCTTGCACACCCATTTCTTTTCTACCCACGAATGTTTGAGCAATAGGATTTGACTGTCAAAAACGTTCATGAAAAGAAAATTTCAATCACATCTGAGCATTCATTGAAGCCAAATTTTAAATTAATGTTTGCAAATATTCACACTAGAGGTGTTCATCCATTCAGGAAACAGAAACACCACCATGTGACTTATATGACCAATCACAACTAAACACCATAGCTCAAATTTTGAATATCTGCAATAAATCCAACAATAACATATTTGAAAAGACAGCTGTTGATTAAACTGGAATAGCAAATACACCTCTACCTTGATATAATGCTGTCCTCGGGAGCCAAAAAATCTTATCGCATTATAGGTGAAACCGCGTTATATCGAACTTGCTTTGATCCACCGGAGTGCTCAGCCCTGCCCCTCCGGAGCACTGCTTTACCACGTTATAGCGAAATTCTTGTTATATCAGGTCGCGTTATATCAAGGCAGAGGTGTACTTCTGAGGGACTCGTGATCTGCTTGCAGATATTCTACTTGCAGTAAAGTGGCTATATTTAACAAACTATTAGTTGCAAATTATTTACTCAGCCCTAATTACTAGTTCAGACAGTGGCCAGGAATCCCCTAAGTCTATCCAAGACTCACATGGAAGGATCAAATTAAGGGGAACACAGCACCCCTGCTTTCTTGGCTAGTTTGATGAGAGCTCCCTGCAGCCCATGCTGCTTCCCACAGCTCCCAATGGCTGGGAACAAATATAAACAAAATGTTTCACAGCCTGCCAGCGGATTACCCTGATGGGCTGCGTGCTGAGGGTTGCTGACCCCTGATGTAGAAGCACTTTACATAAAAATAATAAAAACAATGATATTGTGCCTGCAGTTAAAAAAAACACCTCATTGAGGGAACGTAGAAATCTGAAAGGCTGCAATATACTTTTCTTTTTTTTGCTTCCTGTCTGCAGTTGTGTAGTGCTGCTACATGCCATCTGCCCTGCTCCACCTCAGAGCTGACTGCATTTCAGTGGCACATGAGGTGATCCCTTTCTATACTGTATGTTATATAGGCCTCAATCATGTAAACACTCAAGCACTTGGGTAACTTTACTCATGTAAGTAGTACTAATGACTCCAGGTGGATAAACTACACACAAGCTTAAGTGTTTGCAGGATTAGAAGTGACAGAGGAGGAAAAAGACTTGGATGTATTTTTTGATCACAGCACGACTTTGAGCCACCAATGTGATGCAGCCAAGAAAAAGGCTAATGCAATCCTAGGATACATCAGGCGAGGTATTGCCAGGAGAGATAGGGAAGTATTATTGCCATTATACAAGCCACTAGTGAGATCTCATCTGGAATAGTGTGTGCAATTCTGATCTCCCATGTTTAAGAAAGATAAATTCAAACTGAAACAGGTGCAGAGAAGAGCTACTGGGATGATCAGAGGAATGAAAAACCTATTTTAAGAAAGGAGACTCAAGGAGCTTGGTTTGTTTAGCCTAACCAAATGCAGGCTGAGGGGAGATATGATTGCTCTCTATAAATACATCAGAGGGTTAAATGCCAGGGAAGGAGCGGAGTTATTTAAGTTAAGAGTCAATGTGGACACGTGAACAAAAGGATATAAAATGGCCACCAACAAATTTAGGCTTGAAATATACAAAGGTTTCTAACCATCAGAGAAGTTCTGGAACAATCTTCCAAGGAGGAGCAGTGGGGAGCAACAAACCTGACTGGCTTCAAGACTCAGCTTGATAAGTTTATGGAGAGGATGATATAATGAGACTGTCTACAACGGCACGTAGTCCATCCGCCACTGCTAACAGCAAAAAAATCACCAATGGCTAGAGATCGGATACTAAATGGGGAGGACTTTGAATTACTACAGAGAATTCTTTCCCAGGTCTCCAGCTAGTGGGTCTTGCCCACATACTCATGGTTCAACTGATCACCATATTTGGGGTCAGGAAGGAATTTTCCCCCAGGTCAGATTGGCAGAGACTCTGGGGGGATTTTCACCTTGCTCTGAACCATGGAGCACAGGTCACTTGCTGGATTAAACTAGAGTAAATGATGGATTCTCTGTAGCTTGAAGTCCTTTAAATCATCACTTCAGTAACTCAGCCAGAGGTCTGTTACAGGAGTGGGTGGGTGAAGGTCTATGGCCTGCGATAGACTAGATGATCATGATGATCATGATGGTTCCTTTTGGATCAGTTTGTTAAGCACTTTATGATCCTCCAGAAGGAAAGGTGCTTTACAAAAGAAAGAGCATTATCACTAACTACTTCCAAAAATACAGTGGATTTTCATTCTTGGCTTCCCATAGAATAAAGAGGATGCTCCATCTCCTCCAGACCTGCTTTGTACTCCTTCTGCTAGAGCTCCCCTCTCAAGCCAAAACAAATTCTCAAAACATGTGCAATTCCCGCTGATGTTAATGGGAATCTTTTGCACAAAAATGAGGATGGAATTTGGCCCATCAATACTTGCTGTTTCCAGAACCATCAGTCTCCAGTACCTGGACTTCTCATGTCTCATCGATAGAGCAGGAATGGGTGGACGAGGAATAGCTTAATTAGAAAATGGAGTTGCTCTGAGCCCAGAAAGAGAGGAAAGTAGAAGAGGACAAAACCCCAACAGTTCCTCAGCTTATTATCTGCAACAAGAACTATGTTATAAAATCAAAAGAAAACTATACAAAGGTGAAAAAGGGGTAACAGTGTGGTAAAGTTGCAACATGGGGAACTCCCTTTGCCTTCCACCCAGACCCCTTACTGCTCTAATCTTAGATTACATTAAAAATATGTTTAAAAGATTGAAGCAGGGGACTGCAGGAAAAGAAAGGACAGTCTCATGGCTAAGGCAGTTGATTGCTGCTCTGGTGAACTGGAATCCATCCCTGCCTTTGCCAGAGTTCCTGTGTGACGCTGGGCAAGTCACTTAAACCAGCTTCTCCCAGATGGTCACTAATTGTGTGTTTCTCATTTTTTGGGTGCCCAACCTGAGACCCTAGGGTCTGGTTCGCGGAAGTGCTGAGCATTCACAGCTGCAACTAAAGTCAATGGCTGCTGTGCTTTGGACATATGAAGTGCCATATAATGTTAAATGCTCTGAAAAATCTGACCTTAGGAGTCTCAAACTGGGCACCTAAAATTAGCAAACACTTTTGACCTGAATGTCTTTGTGCCTCAGCTCCCCATCTGTAAAATGGAGATAAGCGCACTCCCTCATCTCACAGTGTGTTGTGAAAATAAATCCATGTTTATGAAGCATGCAGATATTATAGTGATGAGCACCACAGAAAAACCCATGAGGAAATTAATAATTCTGCATTCAGAGCACGGTCCGAATACTGTGCAGTAAATAAGGTCTGGGGCTACATATTGTATAATGATGATAAAATAAAATATCAATTAGCTGCTTATTCAGTGAGCACTGTCCATCCTGTGCACTGAATGAGGCAGCAGTGCGGTAGAAAAAACACTATGTGATCATGGAATTAAAGACTCATACACACAATGTGGCTAAATGACAGTTGCACAACCTTAAATCTGGTATTCCCTAACTTTTAAGTGCTTGACTTTGCAACCTTAATGTTCTTTTAACAAAGTTTGTGTGTGTAATTTCCTAGGTTTTAAAAAAGCAAACTGAAATCATTCATAGATTCCAAGGCCAGAAGGGACCATTGCGATCATCTAGTCTGACCTGTATAACATAGGCAATAGAACTTCCCCAAAATAATTCCTAGAGCAGATCGTCTCAAAAAACATCCAGTCTTGATTTTAAAATTGTCAGTGAGGGAGAATCTACCATGACCAGGGCCGTCCTTAGGCATACGCAGCAGTAGGGCACCCGAAAATTTGGGGCACCATTCCCCTCGCTGGTCGCAGCTGGAATCCTATCTTCTCCGGCCCCTCCCCCATGCTGGGCCAGAGGGCTTCTCCCCGCTCCAACCCCGCCGGCTGAGGGCTCCAGCCTCCTGCTCTGCTGCCCCAGCCCCGGGGAGCCCAGAGCGGCGTGGCTGGTCACTGGAGGCCCAGTCTACCGCTGCCCGGAGTGGAGTCCCTTCCTGGATCCTGCCTGCCTGTGCCGCTGGGTTGCGGGCAGGGGGGCCAGGACATGAGGAGTGAAACTTCCACATGAGTCAGCACAGGAGGAGGAGGAGGGGGAGAGGCAGGCCAAGCGGGGAGGGAAGGGGGACTTAAAGTGATAGTGTGCTCACTGTATCTCACACTTCCCTCACACACACACAGTCATTCACATACAGACTGACTCTCACATCCACATACACTCTGCATCTCACGAGTCACAGTTCCGCAATACAGACTATCGCATACACACAGTCTCACACTCCCCAACACACACACTGTCACACACACACACACACAGGCTCGCTCTCTGTCTCTCTCACAAGCACTGGCTCTCTCTCTCTCTCACACACACACACACACACCTGTATCATTGTTGCTGTTATTATTGCTTGGTACTTCCTCTCAAAATGCCTGTGGTGAGCCTGGAGTGGCGAGGGCCTGGCAAGATGCAGCCCCCATGTGACAGCGTGAAGCCTGCCTTGAGCCACTGCCACAGCGTCTGCTGCGTACAAAGCTCGGTGTGTGTCAGCAATGAGGAGAGTTCTGGGGGTCCGCGGGCAGAGGTGGTGGCCGTGCCCCCTCGACACACTGCGGTCAGCGGCGTTGGCTGGGGAACGCCTTCGGTGGAGCATTGGGGCATCAGTTTAATAATACTGCGTAGGGCCCCATAAAATCTAAGGACAGCCCTGACCACGGCACCTGGTAAACTGTTCGAATGGTTGATTATTTGCACCATTAAAAACTTATGCTGCATTTCCAGTATGAATTTGGCTAGGTTCAACTTTCAGCCATTGGATTATGTTATACCTTTCGCTGTTAGCTTAAAGAACCTATTATTAAATATTTTTCCACATGTAAGTACTTATAAACAGTAATCAAGTCACCCCTTAACCTTCTCTTTGTTAAGCTAAACAGATTGAGCTCCTTTGGTATAAGCCATGTTTTCTAATCCTTTAATCATTCTCACGGTTCTTCTCTGAACCCTCTCCAACTTATCAACATACTTCTTGAACTGTGAGCGCCAGAATTGGACACAGTATTCCAGCAGCAGTGCCACACACAGAGGTAAAATAACCTCTCAACTCCTACTTGAGATTCCCCTGTTTATGGATCCTGGGCTTGCATTAGCACTTTCGGCCACAGCATCGCACTGGGAGCTCATGTTCAGCTGACTGTGCCCCACTACTCCAAAAATCTTTTTCAGAATCACTGCTTCACGGGATAGAGTCCCCTATCGTATAAGTATGACCTACATTATTTGTTTCTAGATGTATACTTTTAGCCATATTAAAATGCATATTGTTTGCTTGTGCCTAGTTTATATCAAGTGCTCCACATTGCTCTCAAGCAGTGACCTCTCCTCTTCATTATTTACTATTCCCCCAATTTTTGTGTCATCCACAAACTTTATCAGTGATGATTTTATGCCTTCTTCCAGATTCATTGATAAAAAATGTTAAATAGTATAGGGCTAAGAATCAGTCCCAGAGGGGACCTGATAGAAACATACTCACTTAATGATGATTTCCCATTTACAATTACGTTTTGAGTAAACAGTTAGCCAGTTTTAATTTATTTAAAGCTTGCCATACTGATTTTATCCTTTTTAAATCAAAATGCCAGGCAGTACCAAGTCAAATGCCTTATAGAAGTCTAAGAACATTACAAAACCCCATTATCTTTATCAACCAAACTTATCTCATCAAAAAAGATATCAAGCTAGTCCGACAGCATCTATTTTCCATAAACCCATGTTGATTGGCATAAATTATATTACCCTCCTTTAATTCTTTATTGATTGAGTCCCAGATCAGCTGCTCCATTATCTTGCCTGGGATCGATGTCAGGCTGACTGGCCTATAAATTACCTGTTCATCCCATTTACCCTTTTTAAAAATTGGCACATTAGTTTTCTTGCAGTCTTCTGGAACTTGCCCAGCACTCTAAGACTTATCGAAAATCAGTAGTCCAGCAAACTCCTCAGTCACATACTCCCAAGATACTTGTGGACTATAAAAAATGTTATCATCCTATGATGAGACTAGAACATCTCTTTTTCCACAGTCCACTCCTGACTTCTTGCACCACAGAAATCTGCTCAGACTCCATTAACTGGATCTCCACACTGTGCTGCTTTTAGGTTTCCTCCACCAACACCTTTGGGTTTGTGCAGAAATAGTATGTACAATGTCCCTTGTGTTGTATCCTCAGATCTTTCCCCAGGATCTAAGAGGAGGAGGGGATGGGTCTCCCTTCCTGAAGATCTCTCTGGCTCTGGACTTAGTTAGCCTGCTCCTCCCCCCTTGCATTGCCTTCCTTTGCCTTTTTATCAGTCCTCATCTGATGACTAATGAATCCTTTAGTTTACTCAGCCTGCTTCCTATTCGTTTCATTCCCCAACCAGACCTCTCTGAGGGAGCTTTCTAGTGTCAGTGTGATCAGAGTGCAGGGAATTAACAAGTGAGCCTGCACTCTGTCACATTTTGTTCTGTATTTGGGGACATATTTATTGAACTCTTCTGCCTTATTATTGATAACTCTACCGTTTCCATCTAGTAATGAACTGTGACACTCTGTACCTGAGGGGAACCTTCCATATCCCCATGTTCATCTTTATAAAAAGGTTGTGTGGCATCCAATGCAGTTTGTCATGTTGGGGTCTTTGGAAGGCTCATGATGCACTGAGCACGGTTGTTACAGTGATGTTATAGTAACTATTACAGTAATTGTTATAGTAACGTTATAGGTTATAATTTCATGTATGTAGTTATGAGGCTGAAATGTATCCTCATGGCTTAAAATAAGCCCAGGCAAAAACTCTCCAAGAGCAGAGAAGCAGTTCACAACTCATCAGGGCAGGTATGGGACAAACCCAGCCCAGCCTCATGGGAACAAAGGACACTGACCTAGGCAGCAACAAAAGAATCTGTTAGACTCGCAGGGAGTCACCCCCCTTCCTTTGGTCAGTTTGAAACCGTGATGAGGTGATGCTCATCTGACTTTGAAGGGGCGGGGGGCAAAGCCAAGAGGGAAGAAAGAACATGATAAAAGGGAGAGACATTTGCCACGCTCTTCCTCTCTCTTCCACCTACACCTACACACACCACACCAAGCGACTGAAGCGCTGATCAAAGGGAAGAGCCTGGCTAAAGAGCAACCAGACAGCCTGTGGCGAGAAGCATATAAGTTTGTAAGGGCGTTGAAAGTGTTAAGATCACCTTAGAATGCATTTTGCTTTTATTTCATTTGACCAAATCTGACTTGTTATGTTTTTACTTATAATCACTTAAAATCTATCTTTATAGTTAATAAATTTGTTTATTCTACCTGAAGCAGTGCGTTTGGTTTGAAGCATATCAGAGGCTCCCCTTGGGATAACAAGCCTGGTACATATCAATTTCTTTGTTAAATTGACAAACTCATATAAGCTTGCAACATCCAGTGGGCATCACTAGACACTATGAGACCGAGGTTCCTAGGGTTGTGTCTGGGCTAGTATCATTCGCTTGCAAACAGCTGGGAGCAGCTTACATGCTAGAGGCTGAGTGTGAACAGCCCAGGAATGGGGGTTCTCACAGCAGAGCAGGGTAAGGCTGGCTCCCAGAGTCAAGGTTTGGAATGACCTAGCAGATCTGGTGTCCAGATAACACCAGAAAGGAATGTCACATGAACCAATGCCATCATCAGGATTCTTTTTGTTCCTAATATATTTTAAAAATCCTTTGATGTCCTTAACTCTGCTGGGCATAGATTTTACCTTGTATCTCTTGGCTTCCCCAAATCCATTTTCAACAATTCTTAACTTCTGATTTATATTCTTGACTATCAACTACCCCTTTGTTATATATATTTTTTATTTTTTACAGCTGCCTTCACTTCCCCTCTAAACCAGGTTGGCTTTTTAACGAGAACAACCTTCTTCCTTGATTGTGGTTTTTTGTGTATCTAGAAAAGTGTTCTTAAATTATTCTGAATTATTATTCACATTTTTCTGATTAAATTCTTCTTCCCAGCTGATTTGACTCATAATTTTCATCTTTGTGAAACTGATACTTTTAAAGCACACATATATATTATTGGTCTGGATTTTATTCTGCTTGCACTTTATAAATGTGACCAAGTCATGATTGCTTGTACCTAAGCTACCATTAATTTTTAGTTCTGCGATCAGCTTTTCTTTATCTGTTAGGCTAAAGCCTAACACAGAATTCCCCCATGGTGGTTGCAACACCTTTTGAGTTAGGAAATTGTCATCTATTGTGTTTAGAAATTCCAAGGATGTTTTACTGCACGAGACCTCCAGTATACATCATTCAAATAGAAGTCCCCATGATCATGCAGCTTTTTTTTCCTACATATCATAGATAGGTATGTAAAGAAGTGGTCATCCTGTTCCCTAGTGTGATTTGGTGGTCGGTAGCAGACACCTGCTAATACCCCCATCTTGTGCTTTTGTGTTAGGATATTGATCCATAAGTATTCAAGATGATTTTCTTCTGAGTTATCAGTGACTCAGAAACAGGTAATGCCATTTTTGATATAGAATACCATTCCACCACCCTTTTTGCCTACCCAATCCTTCCTAATAGGTTATAGCCACTAAATTTTAACATTCCAGTTGTGTGAATTCTCCCATCAGGTTTCAGTAACACCAACTAGATTGAATTTATGCTCATAAATGAGCAATTGCAATTCCTCCTGTTTGTTACCCAGGCTCCTGGCACTGGTGTACAAGCAATTCAGGGTTTTTTTCTCTTCATGTCATCTAATTTGGTTCCTTGATTAATTTTATTTTCAACACCTTGATTTTGTGCTGACTGAGAGCTCATATCTGCCCTCTTTTTACCCTCCCCTTTTGTTATTTGTTTTACCCCCTTTCGACTATTCTAGCCAGCCTGTCTCCAAGGAGATTGGTCCCTCTTCTACCAAGGTGGAGGCCATCCAAACTATGTAGCCCCTTCTCTCCACAGAAGGTGGACAAGTGTTCCACAAAACCAAAGTCCTCCATCCTACATGACTAATTAGCCAGCAGTTCACTTCTCTGTTTTTCTTTGCTCAAAGGACAGGAAGGATCTCAGAGAAGATGGCTTGGGCATTCTTTCTCTTCAGCATGTGGCACCAGATTAACACCCACATGAATCATCAGCAGGGCAAGAACCTTTAAATTCACTGCATAGAACTCTGCTGCTCGAACTAACAGAGTAACTGATAGCAGTAGTAGGTCATCTTCCTATATGTGGACCAGCCCTAAAGGAGGGTAAGCTACATATTTCGACACTGGATTACTCTGCCATTTGCCGACTCCAGAGGAATGGTGAAACTCAGGAATACTGGGTTCAACTGCAGGTGCTCTAGTGGCACAGACCCTTGTACCCCTGTTCCCTCCAAGCCTGAACTCTTATGCCCACTCCAGTTAGTCTTTACCCTGCCCCCACCTTCTCGTTCCTTTTCCAGTCTCATCCAGAGAGTCTCAGGCACCATCCCCTGAGACTCCTCATTCCAGTCCCATGCTCCCTGTCCAGCTAGTCGCATTGTACCCACCACCTGGGATCCTCATCCAATCACAGTCTTGCCCCTCACTCATCCCAGTTCCAGTTCTCCTCATAGGGCCCTTGTTCTACTCCCCTTGCCCACCTGGTCCTATCTCCTCCCTGCCACTCCAGCTCCTCATCCAATCTCAGTTTCCCATTCCCCTCTTCTCCCCACACTTCCCGATTTCTCGTTGGCTTCTTGTTTCAGTATCATGGCCCAGACAGCCTCCCCCTGCAGTTGGGTCCTGGTCCCAATCTCCCCTCCCATCCCTCCTCCTCAGCTCCTTGTCTGTCCCACCCACCCTCTGAGGCCTGACAGCTCACCCCTTTGCATTTGAGCCAGGTGGCTTCATCCACCACTCTGGCTGGGGCCCTCCAGTGGGAGCACTGACAGCACAGGAGCAAGAGTCTGCCTGCTCTTAGTTCCAGTGCCACAACAGCTTGCCATTTCTAAGAGCAGGAATTGCAAGGAAAATTCTGCTCAGATCCTGCTTTGGAGCATGCTCAGTGAGAGGGACTCTTCAAGGAATTTAGCTGGCAAACCCTCACAACTTTCTACTGAGCATGTGCTAACTTAGATTTTTCAGAGGCTTATAACTTTGCCAAATTTGGGCAGCTTTTCATGAGAATAGTGAAAGGCACATCTGGGACACCGAAGTAACCCACTTGCCAAATTTCTAGTCCTTGCTCCAAAGCATGGGGCCTCTCAACAAAATATATGTAATAATTTTTAACATGTATTAATGTATTTTTCCCTAATCTCATTCTCAGAAACAGCTGAAATTTTTTTTTGCCACAGCTTCTACTCCTATCACATAATACTTGTGTGATGGGACATGGCACGGGAAGAGAATCAGCACAAGGGAATGAATGTATTTGATAGGAGTTCAGGTGATCGAGCAGACCCACAGCCAGCCAAAACAAGTGTGTGTAGCAGTGCAGGGAAACAACTCATGTTCTCTCAGCTACCCTTTCCCACTTACAGGCCACAGAGAAAGGAAGTTCTTAGAGCACCAAAAGCGTGTCTTGGAACAATAAAATTGGTAAATGTGTGTCTTTGGGAAGGTGGGGGAGCTGAGCAAGTGCCAGTGAGGGCTGGGAATAAACATCAATATATTCTGATGACAACCTGAATTTTTCAGTTCTCATTTGCACCAAAACTCCACCAAGATCTACAGGTTAAAACACAATTCTGTGCCCAAATCAATCTCCAGCTCCGAATAAATCAACTGCTTTTTGAGAGAACATCTCTCCATGACATGCAAAAAGAGTGGGGCTCAGTGGAAGAGAGAAGGTTAGTCTGATCTGGACTTCACTAAATAAACCCCAGCTATTCATATCCAGCACCTCCACCCCCATGAAGGGCCAATTGGATTGAGGGTTTTAAGTCATGTGATGAATGGGACAAAAACCACAAAAGGGCTGCAAAGAACCTACCACAGAGTTAGATTTCCTTAACCAAGTTTGTAATCCCTCTTGGATCAAGAAGTCATGCCAGTGACTCACAGGGGAGCAACAACATACAAGAAACAAAAACACATACATTGACTTTTTAGGCATATCTTCACTGGAAATTAAAACAAGTCTCCCATTCCTCACAGTGCCACTCACCAGAGACAACACACTCATTCTCTGCTACGTGCAAGGACTATACTGAAAATTGCTTTAGTCGCCACCAGCTCCTATCCTTAAAAGGAATCAGATTAGCAGGGAGGCAGCTCTGGGTCAGAAGCATGCCTGCTATTTTTGTTCTGAAGTAGATGTTGTGCCAGCTGTTCACTTCTGGAAACAAAGTTGAAGTTAACAATGAAAAATACCCTTAACCCAATCAGTTTGATGAGTGCCAGGCTAACGCCAAAATTTTCAAAAATAGATGACTAAAGTTAGGCTTTTAAATCCATATTCAGGCACTGGCAGGGCTCAGGGCTTTTGAAAACTAGGCCATCAACTTAGGCGCCTACATATGGATTTTGAAAATCTTGACCTAACTCTCTAATGGCTAGTAATTCATATATATAAAGTTGGTACATACACACACAGGCAATCACAATATTTTCTTTCTGATCATAGATCTAGGATCAGTGAAGAAAGTTTACGGTTCCTGAGAGAATTTGTATTGATCAGCCAAAGCATTTCAAGGTCTGGCAGGTCACAAGATACCAGATCTTAATGACAGCCTGACCTAAAAGATATACTCAAAGCTCTGCCATGAGCTTACCGGGTGCTTTGGCCAAGACTTTGAAAAACAGGAGCCTCTTAACTCCATATTTAGCCGACTATAAAAGTAGGCTGGATTTTCAGAAGTGCTGGGCACCCAGAATGCGGTACTAAGATAAATCCCAAGTGCTCAGCATTTTTTAAAAAATCACTTATTTAGGAGTCTCAATATGGATTTTTAGGCTCCTAGTTTTGAAAATTTTGACCTTAACCTCTTATATCTTTCAGTTTTCTCATCTTTGAAAAGGGAATGATACATATTCACTTCCCAAAGGTGCTGTGAGTCTTCATTAATTCTTGAAAAGTGGTTGCAAAATGTAAAGTGCAAGTATTATTTCAATAAAATCCACCTTGCTTTTTTCCTTCTTCAGACTCCAATGCAGGAAAGCACTTAGCATGTCCATATCGGATGGTATTATCATCTCCCCACTGTAGAAGACCATAAATGCATTAAGACTTCAGCTCCATCTCTCAGGGAATACACAGTTTAACTTGCTGTTTGCTCTCACCCTAACTTTCTCTAAGTATTACTGTTTCTCAGCCTTGTCCTTCCCATTAGATCAGTGTTTTGGATTATTTTTCTCTAAACGTACAAGTTTCTCTTTTCCCAGGATCTTACTCATTTTTTATTTCCTCCCCATACTTCTAGCTTCTCCAGGTTTTTTTTATTATTTTCTGATGTTTCCAATACTTCTCATTTGAGTGCTATCTGTGAATTTAATAGTGTGCTGTTTTGCCTCCTTTTAGATCATCAATATATTTATTAACTACGCAAAGACCTAAAAATAATTCTAACAGTATCCTGCTGGACATTGACAACTGAACATAAGTACCAGTGTATACAATAGCTAAGAAGGTTAATGTGATTCTTGGATGTATAAGTGGGGGACTATAAAAAAAATGGGAAGACGGTGATATTACCTCTGTGTATGGCATTAATAAGACCTTTACTGGAATGCTGTGTCCAAGTTCAGGAGCCTGTTCTTCAGAAAGAATGCTGACAAATTGGAGCAGGTGCACAGAAGGGCTACGAGATTGAATAGAGGTCTGGAAAACATGTCTTATAGTGAGAGCATAAAGCTCAATCTATTTAGTTTATCCCACAGAAGGTTAAGATATGACTTGATCATAGTCTACAAGAACCTATACTGGAAAGAGCAGCTGACTCTTTAACCTAGCAGGAAATGCATAATAAGAGCCAAATTCGTCACAGAGCAGGTAATTAACCATTGGAACACCTTCCCAAAGTGATACAGTGGATTTTCCTTCACTTGCAGTCTTTAAATCATGGTTTGTTTTTTTAAAAAATAATACTGTAGCTCAATCTGAAGTTATAGATTTGACACAGAAATTATTGGATGCATTTCTTTGGCCTGTGGAGTCAGACTTAAGCTGTCACATAATGGTTCCTTCTGGCCTCAAAATCTGCCAATCAAAGAAAACCTCGTCTCAGATTGATACACTGTGGTTTATTATTATTGTGCTTTGTTTGCAGTGTTCCAATCAGTTTTCAATCCATTTGACAACTGTGCATTAGCAATCCAATTTGAATTAATGTTATCGAGAGTAAGATATCATGTGATAACACCTTTATTAAAAGATCTACCAAGTTCCCTTCATCCATTCATTTTGTAATACTGTCAGATAATGGTCAAGTTTGGCTGGAAAACTTTTTTTGCCAAAATAAACTGATGGGTGTCTTCCTTTGAGACACTTTAAAGAGACCTGATTTTCAGGGGGCGGGTGCTCAGCACTTGATGAAAATCAGTTTGCTTTAAGTCGTGTCAAGCTAAACACCCAAAAACGGAGGGAACCAAAATCACTAATCTTTTTAGAAAATCTTGGCTGTACATATATCATAGGTCAGCAAACTGATTTTCATGAAAATTTGGGAGAATAAAAAATAAAAGTGTATTCCCAGATTGAGAGAACCCATCAGCTAAGAATAGGATGATGCGTTATAAACCTTTCAAAAAGGAGATTTACAATGGAAACTCTGACAAACCCTGAACTCTAGCAATGTCTCTAGGCACCACCCTAAGCCACAACATCTTTCAAACTTGTTGGGGACTTTTAAACTGGGCTAAATATAAATGGAGAAATGGAGAAAACATATATATATATATATATATTGTTAAGGAAAGAACAGGTGCTCTTTAAAGGCAGAGTAAAAAAAGAAGAGCCATGCATGCAAACACCAAACTGAGCAGACTTGACCAACCGCAAAAGCATCACACGCGCCCTCCTTCCTTTCAGGATTCTCCTAGTCTGTCAGCCATAATCATCTCTCCCCAGAGAAGCTCTCCTGTGACAGAGCCTGAGGACTCTCAAGCCTTTTCACCTCATTCACCCAATATATTCACACAATTCCACCCTCTGACCTCTCAGGGATTACTGGATTTCTGAAAATAACATGCACAGAACAGCTGGTGTGGACAGAAATGTCTTGAATGTAAATACCATGGCCCCCGAGACAAGGTTTGTGTCCCTTCTTCTGTCCCCACCCTCAGGCTGATCCCCACACACATCAAGTGTAGGGGTCTACTTTAAAACAGAAAACAATTCAGAGTACTAGGAGGAAGACAAAGGATTCAAGCACCATTGGATATCATGTCTGAGTTTATACTGAAACCCACTATTCTGCCAACAATGGTCTGATCAATAAGGGGCCTTTAACATTTCAAGATTTATCTAGGCCTGCATCAAAATGAAGAGATGATGTTTTTTCCCTAGGTTCCATTTGATCACTTCTTACCCCTTCTTGATGCAGTACATGGGTGAGCAGGTACAGGCACAGTTTGCAGGTTACACCACACACACCAGTTCCATTGTTCAGAAGCTTCTATCCATATATGAAGGCATATTACAATCAATTGTTGGACTAGGACCATCTTGTAATGCTCAGAATTCGGGGTTCCCACCCCTCCAAAGGCAGAGGAATAGTTATAATAACTGACTCATATATCATCACCTCTTATTCAAATCATTGCAAAACACTTTTTAAACTAGCACAAAATAGCAATTGAAGTGGCAGAGGTTAAGAATGTGAAACAGTTAAATATAGCTATTGGAACATAAATTTGCCATAGCAAGTCGGAGCTAAGTATCTTGCGTTTAGCAGTAGCCTGTATCTGATGCTTCAGTGAAAGGTGAAAAGTACCCATAGTGCACCTGGAGAATTTTGCTATCCAATCACCAGGAGTCAAAGTAGTATGGTTTTTACCATCTTGTCAAGCTAGTTTTTAGATGGTGCTACCTTGCTTAGTCCTTAGAGCATGCTACTTCTGAATCTAAACCTTCCTAGACAAAGAATCTCTAATTTTTATAACTTCCTTGCTGTTAACTTAGTGTAAACCACTGCTGTGCTGTGTGCCTGAGTCTGCAGACAGCCAGAAATAAGGGGTGTAAACTACCCCATTCATCTGAATGTCACGTTAGCTATGAAGCATAGTGATTTATTTTAGTGTTGACATTTACATTATTTCTCTGCTGATCAAAAAAAAAAAAAGAGGATGAGTGACAAGCTGATGGTCGTGCATGCAGAGCATGCAAAAACCAGAGAGGGATACCACAAAGATCTGCTACCAATGGTGTCTCATTTTGGTGTCTGAAGTGGGAAGGACTTGCTTTGCGGTGGTATTTAGGAGAGTACCATAATTATTTTTTCCAATTCAACCCCTGTGGATCATACAAGTTAGAAATGGCAACATTCCTTCCATTTCCAGACTTGACTTGCTCGCAAAGGAGTTGGTTACAGACATTGCAATAGCCAGACTGAGTAGATTAAGTCGCTTACTAACTACAGCAAGCTACGATGCAATACAGTGTATTATACTCATTTATAAATGCGCTTCTGCCCTCTATGGATGGAATACAGCTAACGTGCCTATGTGGTTATATTAGAAATCTTCACTGACTGGAGACTTTAAACAACAAGGATATAGTTGTTAGCACTGCTGATGGGTAACAGGAGAAGTCCCTTTTGGTTGCAGTATTAGAAGCCTGTGTTTCTGAAGCTGAAGACTGCAAGTTCTGTTTCCTATGCCGCATATGTGGTGAGCTAACAACCACAGTCACTGTGTGCTTATGTAGCCATGAATAATTATGAGTGGCCAATGGACGATGGGCAGCACTTAGCTATGTTATCTAATTAGCAGAACAGAGAGAGCTAGTCACTTCCAGTGAATTTGGGAAAATGGCATTAGAAAGTCAAGAAATCCTTTTCACCGTTTTGGTAATGTATTTACATATTGCAATTCATTTAAAGTGGACAATGAAATCAGTCTGATCAGCTTTCACTTTCTGCTCATAGTTAGTTTCACTTGCAGGTTTTCCAGCATTAGCAGGATGCTGTTATTGTTTTTGGTTTCCAAGTACTGCAAGAGACTATTTTAATCTGCCTCCTCTCTCCTCCCCACTCAGGGCAAACCACCACCCTACCTAAAAAGTAATGAAAGCAGCCCTTACATCTTACAATCCCTCCATTTTCCCCTTACCTTTTAAAAACAAAACCTGCACTGAGGGCCTAAACTACATGCCACTGCATTTGGTTCAAATGTTTTCAGACAGGTTCATTGATTTAGCAGGTTAACACATAGGGTGACTATAACCCTTTGTCTGGGAGGAGGGCACTTCCTCCCCAGCAACCTACATGAACTCCTATGAGCAACAAAAGCCAGGCTTGAACTTTTAATGCTATACTGTTTTTTAAGCATATCTACATTTTAAATCACATTATAATACAATAATAATAATCAGGAAGGTTGGTTTTGTGCTCAAAGCAATGGACGGGAAGTCCTGGCTCTATTCACAGAACAGACATGCACTCACTGTATGACCTTGGGCAAACCACAAACTCTCTGTGCTTCAGTTTTCCCCTTGTGTAAAGTGAGGATCTTAAGTCTCACAACTCCCCTGTAGGGTAGGTTAGTATTAATTCACTGTTTGGAAACTCTATAGAAAGACAAAAATATGTATTTAGTAATTAATAATAATAATAATAATAATTGAAGAGATGCAGGTCTTTGCAGGGCTGCTAAATTTCAGCCAAAGGGAAATTTGGAATCCACTTTTGGGAGGCAAGTTTGCCTGAAATCTGTTTAGCTATTGGAGTACACCTAACTTATACCACTAATACAAACCACATCAAAGCTGGCATTTTAAATAGTAGTTCCCCTCTTTCCTGGTCATATTAGTATAGATGCAGGGGGAAATATAGGTTAGTTAGAAAATGTTTTTGAAAATATGATGCATCTTAGAATAAATTTCTGCACAGTTGGATAAAGGAAAAAAGGGCAACACCATATGCTGAAAAATGGACAGCCGCCTGCTATTTTGGGGAGCCCTCCTGTAATTGCATGCACCTGCTGTGGCATGTTAGATTTTAAAATATACGCTTACCAGGAATGGTACAAAGCAGCAAGAGTTAAATCCCCAGAGGGGCAACATTCTGTCGTCTCTCTCTCTCTCTCTCTCTCTCTGCGGATTTACAGAGCTGTGGCCTATCTGCCAGGGAAATACTAGCACAGAAAGCAACATGAATTAAGGTGATTCACTAGTCTAGAAGCTGTTGGCCTGTTTCCTTGCTTTTCCTTTCCTTGTTTATATTTCATTATTCTATTTTCTCTTGCTTACTCTGCCGCTATTTTCTGTCTTTTTACTAATTCCTTCACACATTTATTTTCTGCCTAAAAACATAATACTCTTCCCTGAGCACACCCACCCCACAGTTTGAAGCAGCTTCTTCTTTCTCCTTGTTTTTCTGCTTTAGTTTCACTTTCTTCTCTGGGTCTCTTTCCTCTCTCCTCCCCCTGTTCATTCCTTTTTGTTTCCTTCTGTTTTTTCCTCTCCCCTATGTTTCATATACTGCCTGCTGGGTTAATAGAATGCAAAGACTCCATGATTGTAAAACTAAGCTGGCTCTTCATTAACAGGACTATTCACAGAGGTGCTGCAATTGTAACTAGCATATTGGCCATCCATACACAGACTGACTTCCTGGTACTCCCTGCAACCTGCCCTCCTTCCTCTAAATCAGGGGTAGGCAACCTATGGCACATGTGCCAAAGGCGGCACACAAGCTGATTTTCAGTGGCACTCACACTGCCCGGGTCCTGGCCACCAGTCTGGGAGGCTCTGTATTTTAATTTAATTTTAAATGAAGCTTCTTAAACATTTAAAAAACCTTATTTACTTTATATACAACAATAGTTTAGTTATATATTATAGAGTTATAGAAAGAGATCTTCTAAAAATGTTAAAATGTATTACTGGCACATGAAACCTTAAATTAGAATGAATAAATGAAGACTTGGCACACCACTTCTGAAAGGTTGCTGAGCCCTGCTCTAAGTTCTGTGCAGGTTGCTAGACACTATCTTCAAGCCTGCCCATTCCCACATCTTTGTCCTGCTCCATGCACCCAAATCCTGCCAGCTTCATGAGAACACTGTAATGTATACCACCAGTCTGCTTACTTCATCAACCCCTCCAATCAGCAGCATTGCATTGTGTGCTCTGCCTGAATCACACCAGCAGGGTAGAAAGCCACGGGGGACCATGTCGACATGAGAAAGAGAGAAGAGTGCTCCTCCAAGAGGTCCTTAAGTCCCTCACTTGGTCTAGGCAGTATAGGGAGCTGATGAAGGATGGTCTTGTGATTGGCACTCAGAAGCTCTTGGGTCCAATTCCTGACTTTTGCACCTGACTTTGGGCAAATCACAGTCGCTCTGTGCTTCAGTTCCCTATCTGTAAAATGGGAATAACAGTAATTGTACTCAGAGGGCTGATATGAGAATACACTATATTCATTAATGTTTGCCAAGTGCTGAGATACTATGGTGATGGGGGCCATACATGAAGATAAAAGTGAGGGGGAGAGAAGGCATCATCAGGCAGCTTTGGAACCCCACTTGTGAAAGGGACAGTGGGGGGCATTGATACTCTCCCTCTAGGGCTGGGCTGGCACCCCAAATCTTGCTTTGTCAGCAGAACTGTGGTGGAAAGTTGCTAATGCAAGAAGCTCACAGTTCAGGCAAATGGCTTAGCAGACCTGTGAGTTTTAAACCAATGTAAACAGGGAGCTTAAGAGGATAAGTCAGGAAAGCCCAGTGTTCGTCTCTCTTTGTGGGAGTCAGACTCTTATTAAAGAATGTTTTTTATTAGAAAGATGATAAGGTTTATGAAGACCTTCTTAATCCAGATAACAAAAACATGGCCATATTATGAGAACCTGAAGATATTAATATAATGCTGAGGTGAACCTCATTCCTCCATTTTCTTTAAGTCCTGAGTGCACAAGGCCTTACACTCAACTTGATGGCATTTTTCTGTATGGATGTTTGTTTGTAACATGATAACTTTGGCATCAGTGGACAGAATGCTATTGATTAAAATCAGAACACCAGAAGGGTGTAAATCGGAGACATACAGGATATGTCTATACTGCAATAAAAGACCCATGGCATGGACACGGCTGGCCCAGATCAGCTGACTCAGGTTCACGGGGCTCGGGCTGTGTTTAGGTTCAGGCTGAAGCCAGGGCTCTGAGACCCCACAAGGGGGGAGGATCTCAGAGCCCATACTACCGCCCAACCCCAAATGTCTACACTGCTATTTTTAGTGGCTCCCTCCTTCCCCAGCCTAAACCCTGCAAGCCAAAGTCAGCTGATCTGGGATCTGAGACTGAGGGTATGTCTACACTACCCGACAGATCGGCGGGCAGCAATCGATCCAGCAGGAGCCGATTTATTGCGTCTAGTCTAAACACAATAAATCAACTCCTGAGCGCTCTCCCGTCGACTTCTGTACTCCACTGCTGCGAGTAGGGTGACCAGATGTCCCGATTTTATAGGGACAGTCCCGCTACTTGGGGCTTTGTCTTATACAGGCTCCTATTACCCCCCACCCCCTGTCCTGATTTTTCACATTTGCTGTCTGGTCACCCTAGCCATGAAAGACGCAGGCAGAGTCGAAGGGGGAGCAGCAGCAGTCGACTCACCACAGTAAAGACACCGCAGTGAGTAGGTCTCAGTACGCCAACTTCAGCTACTTTATTCACGTAGCTGAAGTTGCGTAACTTAGGTCGATCCCCTCCCCCACACACAGTGTAGAGCAGGCCTCAGTTCTAAGGTTTCTTTAATCCCAGAGTGTTGTACTCAAAGTACTATACGGGATCTTTTCAGGGGGATTAAGGCAAAACGCCACATTTATTAGTAATACAGGTATTAATTACCACTACTACTATCTTTTTCATATTGGCTGATATGATATATTACAGTCATGCGTTGACACACACACACACAGACACAACACACTCCGTCTTGCTGTTGTTACCAACTAGTTGCTCCCTTAACTGCACTGGCCAGGTGAGTTAGATGGGGAGGGTGGAGCCGGCTTCTGCCGATCCGAACGATGCTCGATGCGCGACAAACGAGACCTGGGGTCCTTCTGCAAGACACCTTGTATTTATAGCGCTTCCTCATGCAAATCCAGACCAGATTCAAATCTGGTCTGTGCTCTTGGTCTGTGCTTTGTGCTGCTTTTTTTTCTGTTGTCCCAGTGCTGCTCAAAGAGGGCGTTTTCTAAGAAGGTGCTTGCTTCTAATCCCTGAGGTCGTCAATATGTCTGCTCTTTTTATTGGGCCCACTTGGACAAGTTGTATTGTCCTTTGCTCTGGCTCCCATTCCCTCTTTAACTGTTGTAGGCTGTTCTGGAGGTGGGTGTCTTCCAAGCCTCACTCATTCACACCTCATTCAGTCAATGGGGCAATTGATTACAGAGTGGGGGAGATCTTATTCTACTTCTAGCAAAAAAGGCACGTTTCTTTCACTTTTAACTATACTATCCTTAGGGGCTTAACATTTGATACAAAGTTTCTACCAATTTTCTAATACAAAGTTGTATGAGAGGGCCACAATGCCAAGTCATATGAAATACAAAATCAAACATGTGAACAGAAGTTACAATGCAGGCAAGTGTAGTGAATGGGAACAGAATTACATTAATAAAGTGAACAATTAAAAACATTTCATTTATCAGTTCTACAGAGCCCCAGCCGTCTGCATAGCAGAGCTAGCATCTTGAACCACCTCTGTAACTGTCTATAAATCAAAGAGCCGCTCTAATGGCAGCCATGAACGCTTCCATCACCCAATGGAGTTTAAAATTTGACATCCTGAAGAGAAAGGACCAAAGGAGGGGAGAAAGAAGGAGAATGGCATAAGGAAGCAGGGGAAAAGCCCTGGGTTAGAATGTGAGGAGAGAGAATGGTCCCGCGGCCATTGTCACAAAAGGCTCCATATAATTAATGAGAAATGTAATCTGTGTGATTTCAGACTAAAATACTCCTTTCCAAAAAAAAAAAAAAAGGAGAGGAAAGATTTATTAATAAAGATGCTACATAACTTCATTATATATTTAAGTTAGGTTCTTGAATATCATTTCAGTGTAAATATATACTATCTGTAGACTCCATGATGTGCTGCAAAACACCACTAAACAAGGGGAACTAAATGTCTGAAAGGAGTAAAATTGGAATACGGAACATTTCATCTCTAGACTGAGAGTTCAAATCCACCTTTGTCAGCTTCTCCCTGCCTCTCCCCTTCCAGATATGGTTGCGATGCTAGCAGACCAGGTGCCAGCTCATGCCAAGGTCCCCATGTCTCATTTGAACACTGACAAATACACTGCTGGAATCAGTCTGTCTCACCTGTGTGGTAGTATTGTTTAAATTGTTACATATAAGAATGTATTTAGACTTTATTGAATGCTTATGAGTTGCTGCATGCATTAATCTCACTTACAACACCTGTATCCCATATTGTAAGGTGGTATCTGAGCGGTTATATTGTGAGCCTCTGGGACTGTGTAAGTCACTAAACAGAAGAGAAACACTAATTCGTGTGTAGGACCGATCTTCAACAGGTGTTATGCCCTTCCCAATAAGAAAGGTCCACTGATACCAGACGGATATTGCAGCTGGAATTTCCCTACATACTGTCAACAAGAGGACAAAAAAACCACCTTTTGTTGTCCTGTTCTCGCCTCTGTGAAGATGGGTCATGCATAGGGTGACCAGATGAGAGGAAGAAAATATTGGGACACATGGTGGGGTGGGTCTGCCGGCAGTGCAAAAAAAAGCCGAGTGCTGCCGGTGGAGTGAAAGATTGGGACAAATATCTAAATACTGGGATGTCTGGTCACCCTAGTCATGCAAGTGGATTCTACCATCAGCTGAGTTTGCAGCACAGATCACATGGCAGGAGGATAAAAACCCCAAACAAAAGGAATTTAATATTTTTATGCTGCTTGGACTGCGGGGGAGAGGGTAGAGGAGGGGGAATGTTTCTAGGCATATGTGAGAGATCCCCAGCTGCTTAGCTTGGGTTAGGCCTAGAGGACATATAGAGCTTGCTGATTATAGAAACTTTTATTACCTTTTAAAATTTAAGACTGTAACTCATTTGTGTGTGTATGTTTATCTGCTTTAACCTTGTAAATAACTCTCTGGTTTCCTTGTTCTATTTAATATATCTTTATATAATTTATGACAAGATTGATTACAAGCCTCGTTTTTGGTGTGAGATCTAAGGTGCAATTGATGTGGGATAAGTGACTAGTCTTTTGGAACTGAAAGCAACCGAATATTGCTGTGACTCTTGGTGTACGAAATCATTTATCACAAAGGTATGCTCACCTGGGTAGCAAGATAGACCAGAGTACCCAAGGATGCTGTTTGGGACTCCACCTTGAGTCTGTTATAGTGCCTGAAGAGTTTACATTTGATAATTGATTGGTGAAATCTAAGTATAGAACTCACAACCAGTTTGGGGTTTGTGCCCTACTTCTTAACAATCCACCCTGAGGTTGGTTCTCTTGAGTCACAGGAGGAAGCATTACAATACCCTCCCCATGTTTTTACCAGTTTGTTTAATCAGGGTTTTCTGTTATAATAGTTCTGCAGCCAGCATAAATATTCAGTTAGTTTTCTTTTGTATTCCTACCTGATGATCCCCCATGAGGTGATGAAGCAGGATAGTGTAGCAGACCGCGAGCAGGTAACTGAAGCAGGGAAAGTAGGGAAGTGAGGATGGTCAGCAGAATTCTAGGATGGTGGTTCTACTGTAAGTGTCTCCATGGCATGCCTGGACTGATCTATAAGGCTAAAGAGAAATTTTCCAGGAGGCTCTAGGACTTGGAAATCCCCAAAGCCCCACCAAGGAGTGGCACTGATTATGTTAGAAGGGGACTCGTGTCCATCAGAACTTCTTCTATACACAGATTAATTTGGGGTCCAGGGCATTCCAATGGACAAGACTGGATTCAGGAAGTAAAAAAGGTGAGGACATTGGCTGGAGGAGGGAGCCGGCTCTCGTTGTCCTCCATTGCCCGTTGTGTTTGAAGGCAGCAAGCTACTGTTTTATGCCTCATAGATTCTCATCTGAGACACCTCAATGCCAGGAGGGCAGTGCATATGGCAGGCCCAGCATGGAGGCAACTGGTGCTATCAGAATCACAACACAAAGAGCTGACAGTAGAGCTTCCAACCCCTTTATCTAAAGGGAGGAAAAACCATTCCCCTGACTCGTAGCAGTGGTGGTTGTGGTGGACTCATTTTGACCCACTACTGCCCAGACAACCCTTTTAGGTCCTTCTTCCTTCCTTTCTTCTCCCTGGAGGCTTCTGTCTCTCAGTCAGATGCTAGTGCACAGCACCATTTGCAGTCTCTCTCTTAAATGTCCCTGACATTGTATCTGTCTCTCTCACCAAACCATCTCCTACCAGCACCCACACACTTCTCTGCTTTTAAAATATTTTAAAAGCAAAAGACAGATACACAAATACTCTTAACTACCTGCTGCTGAGACACTGTTCTTATCGGTGCCACCTTTCAAAATACAGTACCTGCAACAACCTCTCTCTCATAAATTCCCTTCACCTTATATAGGGAGATCAAACAGTACTTCTAGCTGACCACACCATAATCCCTAAGTTGGGGGATGTAAAATGTTGCCCTTCCAGATAAAAAAAGTGAATGGGCTGTTTTCTCTGCCAGTCACTTCCTTCATTAGGCTCTCAGCAAGCAGTACAAATCCTTTCCAGCACTCACTATAGCCCTCCAGTGGACTGTGAGATTATTTGATTTGATTTCTTTCTTTTTCAGACAATAAAACTCACTAGACTTCAGCATCTCTCTCTCATTTCAAGTCTGAGGGCCAGGGAAAAAGAGATATATTTGAATCATTTTTATAAGAACATAAGGAACTTGGTCTATAAAAAACGGTGATATTTGCATGGGAAAGGCTCTGTTGGTTAATACAAAGGCACCTAAAAAACTACCCACCTGAGGAAGGTACACTGGCAATTTGCCAGGCTGCCCAAAACCAGCATAAAATGGAACAGCTTGCAACCAGCTTCATTCATAATATGGACATGTAGATTGTGGAGATGGCAAGTTCCAGCATGCAATACAATCACCCTGCCTAGAGCTAGAGCATGGCATCTCAGCTCAGCTCAAGGTGTGCGCATATCTTAGACACCAAGGGTGAAATCCTGGCTCTGTGAAAATAAACAGGATTTTTGCGACTGACAAATCAATAGGATCACTCAATTCCACCACAAATGTGTAGTACAGGCCCTCCACAAAAAAATATGTAGTGGTCACTAAAATGCATGTGTCATAGCTTCCTACTCAGATTTGAACCTTAGCATTCATAATCTGAGAAGCTAGCATGAACCCTCTAAGCTTAATTACCAGCTTAGATCTGATAGGCTGCCACCAACCAGGAATCAGTGCCTGGTACACTTGGGTCCCCCAAAACTTCCCTGTGGGACCCCAAGACTCAGATGCCCTGAGTCTCCTAACAAAGGGAAATAAACCATTCCCCCCAGCTCTCTCCCATCCCAAGAATCTTCCTCTCGGGCTAACTCTGAGAGTACTGATGCAACCTCTACATTCACAACACCAGAAGCATGTCTCCTCTCTTCCCACAAAGAGACAAACCCCAAAACAATGGAAATCAGGAAATAGGTTCTCTCTCTCTGTTCCCCTAGCTTCTTTCCGCACCTGTGACACTAGGGAGAGTTAACCAGAGCAGTAGTTTCTTCCCCCTCCCTCCCTGAGTCTTTCCTTTCTCCCTACCAATTCTGGTGGGTCACTTAGAAAAAAAAAATCCAACAGGTCCTTAAAAAGCCTAAACTTTATAATAAAAAAAGAAGAAGATACTAGAATAACTGGTTCTCTGGTATCTAGATGGTGTAAAGATACAGGGTTTTCTCAACGTTATAGTAAATAATGAAATTAACCAATAGAAAAAGGCTAAACAGGCTTATCCAAAAAATTATCAATTTAAAGTACTTTACGCCAAATACACATTAAAGGCGCTCCAGCCAGCAAGATACCAGATGCAAATACAGCAAACCAATAATAACAGGGACTTACTTTTGCTACTATTATGTAGGGTTACAACTGCAGGGAACAGAAGATGTGAAGGACGGCAATGAGAGAGCAACGAAAGAAAAAGACCAAGAAAAACCCACAAATTCCCTCCCTTAGGCTTTGAAAAATCCGTTTTCCTGATTGGTCCTCTTGTCAGGTGTTTGGTTCCCTTTGTTAACCCTTTACAGGTAAAAGAAACATTAACCCTTAGCTATCTGTTTATGACAGCATGGAATGGGAGGTACAGTTCCAGAGCTGGATACAGATAGTTTAAGGTGTGGAGAAGTGCCTTGCTACACATTTGGTATCTAGGGATATGTCCAGATGAGCAAAAGAGGTCAATATTACCCAACATCAACCTAATTTCTCTCTCTTTTCCTAATTAAGGGCTCATCTGCTTGGGGAAATTAACCAACCCATGAGAACACTCTTATTTAAGAATAAGAATGTCCACGCGGGGGACTATTCTGGAAGAGCTGTTGCGTTTTAAATTCACACCCTACCTTAATCTAAATGAACTTTCAAGTGTAGACAAGCCTTTAGACACAGCCTAGGAAGCTGAGTCCAGGTATGACAGATTGGATTTGTCAGGGAGGGGGGCGTCCCGAACAGCTTGTGGTGCACAGGAGACTATGGAGGCGACTTGTTTGGGGTGCTGGAGAAGAGGATTGCACAGGGTGGGCGGCCCTGCCCTGGCAGGCACCTTGGAGGGAAGGGGGAAAGGAGTGCGGGGGGGGGTATAATCTCTGAGGAGCATGGAAGAAAGATCTCTGCAGCTGGGCACGGGGAGCTGCTCCCTGCGGACTATGCACGGGACAAAGCATCGGCCGCTCTTACCCTCCGCTCAGTGAGCTGGGGCGTGGCCCAGCCTGAGCCCCGAGGCCAGGACACCCCAAGCGCTGCAGGAACTATAGGGAGCCCCGAGCGCGGCGCGCCAAAGCCCTCACTCCCCACCCCGAATCCCGACCCGAGAATCCCCCTTCTGCGCATGCGCTACCCTCACAGCGCAAGCCCCGTCACCCTCCTAGCTCACAGGTGAGCGCACCGAACGCATCCGCCTCGCCGCGCTGCCTCCTGGGCGTTTGTAGTCCATCCGCTGGCTCCCAGCAAGGGCACGTGCTGGTGGGAAAAACTACATTTCCCATAAACCTGTGCGTGGCTTCGCTCTTTTCACCATCTGGGGCGATCGAATTGGCCGCAGGTCCGGCTAGGAGGCTCCGGAGCTTGTAGCGGGGACGGGCGCGCTCCTCCCCTGCCCTTGCACCCGTACCCGGAAGAGAGGAGCGAGGCCGCCGGCCAGGAGAGGGGCTGCTGCAAGGAGGGAAGGCTGCAGCTGTCGCTGCGACGTCAGGCTTCGCATCACTTCCCTGCTCCTCTGCTCGCCCCGGGGCTGGGGGCAGAGCTGGCTCAGCCCTGGCACCTCGCTCACAGGTTATGCTAAAGGGACGTGCGGGGTCAGCAACCTGCTCCTCTCCCCCCAGCTAGGGTGACCAGACGTCTCCATATTAAGGACTTTGGCTTATATACAGTGCTCCCCCCCCCCTCTGAAAAGTGTCCTGATTTTTCACACTTGCTGTCTGGTCACCTTACCCCCAGTGCGCCTGTTTGTGGTAGCTGAATTTCTGAGCTGAGGTGCAGCCTTCTTCCGCCTCCACCCTTTCCCAGTATTACATAAACTAATCCACACGCAGCATCTCTTAGGGAGGGCAGCCCCTCGGCATGGGTATCTGGGCTCGAGTGAGCGTCTTGGGCACCCTGGCTTTCTATGTGCACCAGAAGAGGGTAGCCCTGGCTGAGCTGAGAAGAGACAAAACTCAATACAGCAGCGATCGCCATCAGTTGGAGCTGAAGTTGGTCCAGGTCATATTTCGGCATGGAGCTCGCACTCCTTTAAGACCTATCCCGAAACCAGAGCAGGTGAGAAGGGGCTTCTGGAAACTCTGAATGTAAGGACAGCATAGCTGATCTGAGGAGCAGAGGAAGCTGCTGTCCCTGTATCTTGGGGGAGGGGAGAGAGTATCTGCAGTGACAAGGTGTGCACTAGAGCAGTGGAACGCAACAGTGAAGTGTATTGTTGTTGTTAAAAGTTTGACTTCAAGTAAAATCTGAATCCATCTAATTTTTGTTCCTAAACTGTACTATATACTGGCAAGTAGATAAGTACTACTGTGCTAAAGTGTGAATTTTGACTCTTCCTGGTACAGCTGATTCACGTCCCAGCCTCAGTTCTGAACTCCCAGTTTTTGTACCATATTTATAAACAAGTATAGCTGACAACGCTACAATAGTAAAATCTAGACCTTGACAGATCAACTAGGGTGGCAAAATTTCAGATCTAGCATTTAGATCCTTCTGGACCCAACTATGTTTTGCTTTTCACATTTTACCATTTAATAATACCACTTCTCTTTTATTACTAGATTTTAAAGTGTTTTACAAAGGAGGTATCATTATCCCCATTTAACAGATGGGGGAAGCTGAGGCACAAGGTGCATAACTTAGCTAAGGTCTCCCTGCAGCAGAGTTAGGACTAGAAATCAGTTCTTGTAAGCCCCAGTATATTAGGCCATGTTGGCTCCTTATAAACAACGCTTATATGCAGTGCCCTTGCACTAGAAAAGTCTGATTCCCAGTGCATTCTGGTGCAGTAAAGTTTGTGGGGAGAGAAAGGAAATCCACTGCTGAATCCACTTAATTTTTATTTTTCTCCCTCAACTCAAAATCATTTACTATGTATAATGACAACTAGTGTTAAAAATAAAATGCTTAGCTGTACACCATTCTCCCCTACCTCCCTACCTGCTGTGTGCTTTACACTTATTTATGAGGAGAAGAGCAGTTATCCTTCAGGGAAGTGGCAGTGTGGTTTAGCAGGCGGAGGGGAGATGGTGAACAGGATGGGTATGACAAAGTGAAGACATGGCAGCCCTTTGTCTCAGGGAGCCTGGTGGTTCTGGCATCCAACACTGGGAAATGGTGCTGCCACGTGGTGGGGCTTCTGGCCTAGACTCTAGGGGTTTTTTTTGTTTGTTTGTTTTGTTTTGGGTGTCTCATTAAATCGTTCCTAAAGTCTAAACACTCCAAAAGACCATAGTGCCTTTGAAGGATAACCTGTCTTTTTGAAGGTTGGCTTGCCCTTTGGTCATTGTGCTGAGAACCTAAGAATCTAATGACACTGTGTCTCCCAAACATAGGGTATGTCTACACTATGGGATTATTCTGGTTTTACAGAAACCGTTTTTTAAAAACAGATTGTATAAAGTCGAATGCACGTGGCCACACTAAGCACATTAATTCGGCAGTGTGCGTTCATGTACCGAGGCTAGCATCGATTTCCTGAGCATTGCACTGTGGGTAGCTATCCCATAGTTCCCGCAGTCTCCCCTGCCCATTGGAATGCTGGGTTGAGATCCCAGTGCCTAATGGGGCAAAAAACATTGCCGCTGGTGCTTCTGGGTACAGCCTCACCCCTCCCTCCGTGAAAGCAGCAGCAGCCAACCGTTTCGTGCCTTTTTTCCTGGGTGAACTGTGCAGACGCCATTCCACAGCAAGCATGGACCCTGCTGAGCTCAAGACCGCAATCATGGACGTTTTAAACACCTCGCGCATTTTCGTGCAGTCAATGCTGAACTGGGACCTGCAAAGCCAGCTATGGCAGTGCAGCAACGAGAGTGATGAGGACATGGACACAGAATTCTGTCAAACTGCGGGCTCCTGTGCTTTGGAGATCCTGCTAGTAATGGGGCAGGTTCTAGCCATTGAACGCCAATTTTGGGCCCGGGAAACAAGCACAGACTGGTGGGACCGCATAGTGCTGCAGGTGTGGGACGATTCCCAGTGGCTGCGAAACTTTCACATGCATAAGGGCACTTCCATCGAACTTTGTGACTTGCTTTCCCCTGCCCTGAAATGCCAGAATACCAAGATGAGAACAGCCCTCACAGTTGAGAAGTGAGTGGCAATAGCCCTCTGGAAGCTTGCAACACCAGACAGGTATCGGTCAGTCGGGAATCAATTTGGAGTGGGCAAATCTACTGTGGGGGCTGCTGTGATGCAAGTAGCCAAAGCAATCACTAAGCTGCTGCTACAAAAGGTTGTGACACTGGGAAATGTGCAGGTCATAGTGGATGGCTTTGCTGCAATGGGATTCCCTAACTGTGGTGGAGTGATAGATAGGATCCATATCCCTATCTTGGCACCAGAGCACCAGGGCACCCACTACATAAATCGCAAGGGATACTTTTCCATGGTGCTGCAAGCACTGGTGGATCACAAGGGACGTTGCACTCACATCCACGTGGGATGGCCAGGGAAGGGTTCATGACGTCATGTTTCAGGAGCACTACTCTGTTTAAAACGGCTCGCAGCAAGGGAATTACTTTCCCAGACCAGAATATAACGAGTTGGGGATGTTGAAATGCCTGTAGTTATCCTGGGGGACCGCAGCCTACCCTTGGTGCCATGCTCCTGAAGCCATACACAGGCATCAGCCTGACAGTGGTCCAGGAGCTGTTCAACCACAGCTGAGCAAGTGCAGAAATGGTGGTAGGATGTGCATTGGCCGTTAAAGGCGCGCTGGCGGCACATTAAACTTGACTCGTCAGATTCAGCCAAACCAATGTCTATGTTATTGCTGTTGCTGTTGTGCTTCCACAGTCTCTGTGAGAGTAAGGGGGAGACTTATGGGCGGGCGTGGGGGTGAGGAAATCACCCTGGCCGCTGATTACGCTCAGCCAGACACCAAGGCGATTAGAAAGCACACCAGACGCGGTGCGCGTCAGAGAAAGCTTTGAAACCAGTTTCATGGACAGGCCAGGGTACAGTGTGACTGTTGTGTTTTGTTTTCCTTGATGAACCCCTTCCCCCCCCGCTTGATGACTCATTCCTGTAAGCCCCCCACCACCCTTTGATCAGCAGTTTGTTCTAAGGAAATAAAGTCCACTCTTGTTTAAAAATCATGTAATTTTCTTTATAGCTTACTATAAAAGAGGGAGGAACACAAGGTAACCGGGTGGGGTTTGGGGACGAAGGGTAATAGGGAAAGGAAAAGGCACTAAAAAATCTTCATAATAATGAGCGCTTTTGGTTGGGCTGTCCGGGGGTGGAGTGGGCGGGTGCACAGAGCTCCCCCCATGAGGTCTTAACAACGTCTGGTGGTGAGGAGGGCTAAGGACATGTGATGTGGGAGGCGGTTATACAGGGTACAGCGGCACTCTGTATCCTCTCGCATTCTGAAGCTCCACCATATGCCGGCATGTCAGTTGCATACGCAGCAGCTCTAGACGTTGCATCCCGCCACTGCTGATCTTTCGCCTACCCTCTGATCTTCTCTGCCGCGCACTGCTAAACACCCCTTCCCCTCCAACCGCTGGCTGGTAGCAGGTGAAGATCCTGCAGCCAAACACGGGAAAGCTCAGCACCATCGGCCCCTCCTTTCCCCCGGCTGCTACCTGCAAGGGTAAGGATTCTTTTACCACCAGGCAAACAGCCCCAGTAGGAATGGCATCTCTGTCCCCTTACTTAAATTCCTGAATTTCAACCAGTGTTACCATAATGATATCACTTCCTGGGATATACACAGACGAGATAAAGAAACGGATGTTTGCTTGAATGCCAGAATCACCGGACCATACGCTAGGCTTTGTCATGCAATGATACCAGATTACTTGCTACATGTATGGTGTGGTCAAGTGTCCTACCATGGAGGACGGTATAAAGCCGCACTGCCCAGAAACCTTCTGCAAAGGCTTTTGGAGTACCTCCAGGAGAACTTCATGGAAATGTCCCTGGAGGATTTCCGCTCCATCCCCAGACATGTTAACAGACTTTTACAGTAACTGTACTGGCTGCGAATGCATCCCAAGTCCTCAGGGCAAATTAATCATTAAAAAACGCTTGCTTTTAAACCATGTCTTATGTTTACAAGGTACACTCACCAGAGGTCCCTTCCATGGCTTCATTGTCTGGGCTAGTGGCTTGGGAGGGCTGGGAGAGTAATTCCGTCAGGGTGAGAAAAAGCTCCTGGCTGTTGGAGAGAGCGGAGTGCTGTGTGTTCTCTACAAGCTCCTCCTCATCTTCCCTGTCTGCAGAATCCTCACCCATGGCTGTGAATACTACCTCCACCTCGGAATCCACGAACAGGGGTGGGGTAGTGGTGGCAGACCCCCCTAGAATTGCAGAATAGAAGCTGCATGTTTTCAGCCCTGCCCCGGACCTTCCGTTTTCTTCTTTGGTTTTCTGGTAGGCTTGTCTGAGCTCCTTAACTTTCACACGGCACTGTACTGAGTCCCTGGTGTGGCCTCTCTGCATCATGGCCTTGGAAATTTTTTCAAATGTTTTTTCATTTCGTCTTTTGGAACGGAATTCTGTTAGCACGGAATCCTCTCCCCATACAGTGATCAGATCCAGTACCTCCCGTGCAGTCCATGCTGGAGCTCTTTTTCGATTCTCAGACTGCATTGTTAACCTGTGCTGATGAGCTCTCCATGTTGGGCGAACAGGAAATGAAATTCAAAAGTTCATGGGGCTTTTCCTGACTGCCTGGCCAGTGCATGAGATTCCAGATTGCTGTCCAGAGCGGTCAAAATGGTGCACTGTGGGATAGCTCCTGGAGGCCAATACCATCAAATTGTGGCCACACTAACCCTAATTCGACATGGCAGTACCGATTTGAGCGCCACTCCCCTCGTCGGGGAGGAGTACAGAAATCGGTTTAAAGAGCCCTTTATATCGATATAAAGTGCTTCATTGTGTGGACAGGTTCAGGGTTAATTCGGTTTAACGCTGCTAAATTCGGTTTAAACGCATAGTGTAGACCAGGCCTTAGCCAGTGCCCTGCTTCAGAGATATTTGTACTTGCAGGGTTTCAGACTCGGTGCATCTTCCAGCTCCTGGATGTGGTATCTGGATCCTATCAGAAAGTGTCCATTTTTGCCCCTAAATCTTAGGTTTTTTATTGTCTATGTAGACAATAAATGGAGCTGGTGAGGTGGAAGAAGAGGAGGAGCATCTTGTCTAGTGTTGTTCAGATCATATTTGATGTTAGTGTGTTCAATGCAACTGTGAATATGAGTGTTTGGTTCCAAATGTGGTTCCAGCTGTGACCTAAATTGCTATCAAATTTGTGGCTTTGGTAGATACATTAGCCGGGGTGGTGTAATGGCTGTCTTTAAAACAGGGATGAGAGAGATCTCTGATTCAAATTGACTTGTAGACAAATCCAGGCAGTATAAAGGGAGTCAGAATTGTTAGGATACCATTTTGGAAAAAATAGCAATATTAGATAAAATTGTAATTAATTAAAGTTAGATGCAGTTAACAATACCATAAAGCCTTGCTCGTTTGGCATGACAACAGGGAGTCCCATTGCCAAGCGCTGATTTTTTTTAAATTAGTAAGTGAACAGAATAACAAAGTTATTTCATTACAGTGTTCTCTATTCATTTATTGTGACAGCTGTAGTTTAATTTAATTATTTATACAATATGGCATAGTAGTAAACATACTCTCTAATAATGTGCAAAAGTAATGAAGTCTTGGCAATATGAAACCTCACTACAGGAGTCTGCTGTTAAATCTTTGCTGAGAAGAGGGTTCACACCATTTATTTAAACATGGGAATTAGGAAGTTGCAGTTTAGCAAGGTTCTAATGTATTAATTTAAAACGTCGTTAATATTGAGTGCGCCGATATGTTCTATTGAAGTCGGTGTGGGTGCATAGCTGAGGGTAGAACTGGATCTTCTGTTACTCTGTAAGTACACATAATTACGATAACTACTTTAACTACATGGAAATACTATAAATTCACTTTTGTGTACTGAGAAGCTGCTGATGTCCTATCCCTTAGCCACAGTTAGTATCTGATATAAAATAGAGTGTGGCATCTGACTCTCTCAAAAAGATGTCTGTCATACTTCTGACTCAAATAGCGTCATGTGCAGAAATCCAATGACAATGTCACATTTTCTCCAAACATATGTAACTACACATTGTTACTGTAGAAGATACGTATCTGTTTAAGTGCACAAAGCCACTTTTAATTAGTGTTTGCCAAATACCAGCTAGATCCAAGTTTTTGCTGCCCTTTTGAACCAAGATCTGTCAGGGTCCATGCCTTCTTTGTACTGGTACAATGGGTATTGGCTTTGGTTTCTGTTGTAGGTGGTACAAATTTAGGGCTTGAAATAAAAAATGGCTAGATCTAGGGTACCGACTTGGGGGTTTTAGGCCATTTTTGTCCACATGCATCTGGTTTTTCAGGAGCGTTGTCCCTAGAGTGTACCTTTAAATAGGGTAACCAAGATAAGACATTGGGATTTGGGAACAAAAATTGGCTAGATCCAGCCTTTACCTTCTGAATTGCTGGCTGTTGTGCTGAATACAGAGGGAATGTAATATTTGTAAGAAATCTGGCTGGGGGAGCCTACAGATTCAGAAGTACATGCTCCCCCTCTGGAGTCCTATCCATTAATTGCCAGTATAGCAGCAGCAATACAGATCATCCCTCTCACGCTTCCTGCCACTGAAGTGGCAAAACCATTTCTACTTTCCACTTTAATCAAGTGCTTGACTGCCAGTACTCGGACACAGAGAGCTCTTCCAGGGCAAGGAGTACTTGCTATGCAGGCTGCTCCAGTAAGCAGGCACTACACTGCCCCACTTACTTGGGCATCATTGTGACTGACACAGCTTTTTATGGCTCTTGAATCTGAGAGTATTAGCTCTACCATTTAGCTCAAGGAGAAATTCAGTTTGCTGTTAATAGCAGGTGTGATCGCCTGTTATTTCTTCAGCTGCTAGAGGGGTACGGCGGTCTCAGTGCTGGAGGTTCTCAGGAGCAATAGAAGTCATGCTGCATGTCTCAATAATGGAGGGTCTCAGATGTCCTAGGACCGTACGTTTCAAGATGCTGTGCTATATAATGGGAGACAATGGAGTCATGTACTATATATTACTTTACCCGGTCTCATTATCGCAGAGGCAGCGCAGTGTATTCTCCCATGCCTGGGTGTAGCCCGGAGTAGTTCTGATGTGATTGGAAGATGATTATTTTCTACTGAAGCATTTCTCTTGGTTTTTTTTTGCATCAGGTGGAGTGGCATCCAACTCTGTTAGAAGTCCCTGCTCAAACCCAGTTTGATTACACAGTAACTGACCTCTCTGGTGGGCCAAAACCCCACTCCCCCTATGAAGATCAATACAAAAAGACCACACTGAAGGTGAGAGACTCTTTCCCCTTGATCAGGTTCCCCTTGCGAGATTCGCATCTTTCCACTGAATGTGACTGCTGTTTCTCTCCCTAGGGTGGTGTCATTGCTGGGCAGCTGACAACAGTGGGGATGCAGCAGATGTTTGAACTGGGGGAAAGGCTGAGGAGAAGCTACGTGGAGAAGATCAACTTTCTATCTCCAATGTTCAAACCTTCTGAGGTCTTGTGAGTTTCTGAAAATTCCTGCATGAGTCTCCCGCAGCCCCCACCCCTACTTCTTGGATGAAGGCTCCCTGACTGACATGCTTCTCCCCCAGTGTCTCTCACCGAAGGCCTCTGACCCCTCCCACATGGCCAGTACAATGTGGTACCAGGAGTCACTAGTGCATGGGTTCTTAAACAGAGGAGGGAGGGTTATGAGCTGTCAGCCTCTACCTCCAACCCCTGCTTCACATCCAGTATTTATAATAGTGGTAAATATAAAAAAAAAATGTTTTTAATTTATGGGGAGTGGTTACACTCTGAGGCTTCCTGTGTGAAAGGGGTCACCAGTACAAAAATCTGAGACACTAGTGCCTTCAATGTCTGGATTGCATTTCAGTGATGCTAATATTGACAGTGGGTATCTGGAGCTGCTGATTCATGGGGAGATCAAGGTCTCACGTCCAACAGGTTATTCTTGGATGTGGCCTTGTTTACAGGAGGAAGACCGTGTCACTCTGTTTCACAAGCTGCCTTCTCTCTTTCAGCATCCGTTCCACTAATATTGTTCGCAATCTGGAGTCCACACGGTGTCTGCTGGCTGGGCTGTTCCAACAGCATAAAGAAGGTATGGGTGTGGGGGTCATTTCTGACTGTGCTTTCTCCCCTCATCCCCCACCCAACCTACCCTAGATACACTCTCTTCTCACATATCCCAACTGCTCTGGTCCCCAGTTGCTGTCTCCCCACCACCCTTCTGTTGCTCTTCCTTCTCCACCCTCCCATCTAGGATCTCCTGCCTAGTGCATGAGCTGTCAGTTCGCCTTTAGCTCTGTCTCTTCCTTGGCTTCATGTTGATGCCCATCTTGATCCCTTGCCCCTGCTGCTGCAAGCTCAGCTTGACTGAGTAGGGCAGCATTTACCAGTGTCAGAAACAGGCAATGAGAAATGAAGAGTAGGCCCTAATACATAGTCAGGTCTGAAGTGTCTCTTGAGAGAACCTGGAGCATTCTGCCCATAAGAGTCCTGAGCCCTGTTAAAAGTTTGACCATCCAGAAACACCTTCACCTGCACCCTGAAGCTCACCAATGTGAGACTGTCTTGAGAGCATCTCATTTGCTCTTGGTCCCTGGGCTTGAATGTCCTGGCAGCAGCAAAGTGACCTACCAGATCATAACACTCTTGATGGGTTACGGGGAGGGATATATTTTGTGGCACACAGTAATGCTAAACACAGCAGTAGGAAATACCACACACAGCCCAGCTCAGTTAAGATTCCTACATCAATAAACTCTTTGGGGCAGAGATTGCCATTTATGAGATGTATGACCACAGCCATGCACAATAAGGCTCCAATCTGAATGGCTTCTAGGTGGTACCTCAATGTAAATATTGATTAACAAAAAGAGAATTGGCAGAGCCTTGGAAGGACATGAAAACAAAGATGAGACCTTGTACAAGGAAACTGACTTTAATGGGAGATAGTCTTGCACAAAAGCCCAGTTCTGTATTCCTGTATTGGTGAAAACAGATCTAATATAAGGCAACCCCAGCTGTGCTAGAGATGACAGAAATCTCCTCTTGTCCATTCCACAGGACCCATTACTATCGTCACTGATGACGCAAGCACTGAAATCCTCTACCCCAATTACGAGAACTGCCAGCGCCTGAAGCATTTGAGCAGGTAACCCCTAGTCACATTTCTCCTTCTGAGGTCCCCATCATGGCACATCACTGCTAATAACTGAAAGCACCATGTTTTCCTCATTCACTGAATTCTTCCTATTGCAATGGCTGTACTCCTTGTCTCTGTACAGTTGCATAAGGTATTAGTGACACTATGTGGGAAAAAATATTTAATAGCTCTTGAAAGATCAGTTTAGTCTAATCACTACAAACACTTGTGCACAAATCATACTTGTATGGTTATAGCACAGCATCACTACACAGCAGAGTTAAGCTTGCTTGGGAGCTTTAACTCTGCAGTTCCATTCTTCAATGTGTTTGGATTTATTTTAAATTTAACCTTAACTCTGACTGTCCAGGGTGTGTAGTGTTTTGGTTTGGGATCATTGCAACATCTGTTAATATTTATACCCTTTACTGATTGGAGTTAAAGCTGAGCACCTGTTTAACATAGTTTTTATCTAAGAATTTAAAATATTTCTTATAAAAATCTACATGAAAAGAACGTTAAGGTTGCAAAGTCAGGCACCCAGGTTAATAAATGCCGGATTTAAGGTTGCCAGTGCTATCTAACTCTGTCCCCTTCGTACATATGGACTGCGCTTGTCTTGGATTACATGACATGCTTTTGTCCACAGCCCAGTAGAGACTATCAGAATTCTCTCACACAAAGAGGCAACCTTAATTTTGGCATATGAAAACTGAGTGCGTGGCTTTGCAGTGTAGGGTGTATTTTGATGGGGTAGGGAGTGGACAGGCAAGCTGGCTGACTGCTGCAGGCACCTCAGTGAAGCCTGAGAACATGCACACTGCAGCTGTGACATTCACACCACTAAGGAGCAAGCACTGAACAATTGCATATGTGTAAAATTTTTGGGAGGATTGCCAAATAGGAATGGATTTGTGAGGTGCTAGAGTTCTTGAAAGAAACGGTCAGATTTTTTTCTTTTTAACATTGATAAAGCTGTTTTACCCCAATTTAGTTCTGAGAAAAGGCTGAAGAGTTTTTGCTGAAACACCCTCCCCATTTAGACTGGGGCAAAGATCCAGCATAGACATTCACAGCCCAATTGGGTGAAGTTTAAAAAGCATTGAAAAGAAGGGCTAAAGGCCAAGTTAACTAATGGCATCACTCTGCATTGCCCCTATAATAAATACAACAAATGTAGGAGTTAGTCCAGGATTTTTTCACTGCTCATTCCTTGTGAGGCAAGCTTGGCAAAGTAGTGCTCCCTGGAGGTACAGATGGGCTGAGTTCCAGTGACACCAACTATTAATTGATATGTAATCATTGCTGAGTGTGTCCTTTGCTTTTGAAATGCTTGTCTCATTTAGATTTCCTCCTTGGAATTAACATCTCTTCCCCAGGTTAGAGTCCTAATGACAAATCTAAAATCTTAGCATCAGCTCAGACAGAGAATCTGTCACTTCTTGTGTCAGCATTCCAAGCGCTGGGACGCCATCCAGCACTGAGCAGTTTCCATTCCCTTCCCTCGCACTCCTGGAAGACAGCCCTACCCAATGAGCCGGGGAGGTTCTCTTGCGGCTATCTTGTTGCTCTTGCCAGCGTGTCTGAAGATCTAAAAAACCTCCTTTTTCTCGACAGGGGTAAAATGGAAAGTGTCTTGTTGCAGCCGGGCATCTCTGATGATCTGAAAATGATTCGAGAGGAGATGGGGATCAACAGTGAGAAGCCTGTGGATTTTTTTCTTCTACTTGACAACATCTTTGCTGAGCAGGTGAGGTTGGACGTAATTGCAGCAATGTCAGGCCCCTGTCCTGCAAGCTGATCCACACAGGTAGACCCCTGTACATGTGCAGAGCCCCCTAAAGTCAGTGGCATTCCACAGGCATCTGCACATGCAGCTCAGTTGGCTGGATGCGGCTCTTCAAAAGTAGCAGCCTGAGGAAGATTGTCTTAATATGAAGCAAGGCTCAGAGCACCCTCTTCTCTAACCAACAAGAGTTGCGGCGTGTGGTTATGTAATAGAAAAATTTATTTAAATGGCAAGTTCTCCTCCACCCCTGAACTAAGTTATTCAAGAAATATTTTTCTTCATTCACTCAGCTTACAAATCTCAGTAAATAATTCAAATATTGACCTATATATTTGCAAAGTTTTTTCCTACTATTATTTACCTAGCTCTAATCAGCATGCCAAGAACTGGGCCTACAGGCCCGCAGCATTTCGACTTGGCTCCTACCACACTGCACATGATCCAAATTTACTGTCTTCCTGAGGTTTGGCGTTATTGTTAACTGATATAGACCTTGACCTATCCTTCCTCTTGACTTTGTCTGGTTCCAGGGCTTTTTCTTGCAGGATTCTGTCCTTGCTCAAATTTCTCTGTCTCAAAGAGAGCGGCTCAAAATCCTTTTTATATCCCTATTCTATATTGGAACTAACAGGATTCACCTGGTCTGGCTGTCAGAATAGCTCTGTATCTCCATCACAGGTGTTAAGAACATATTTAGTGCTCTTTATGTGCATGAAAGCTTAAGGAGGAATGTATATAAACCTTGCTGTCAAGGTTTCTTTCCCCACTTTGAACTTTAGAGTACAAGAAGTGGGGACCTGCATGAACACTTCTTAGCTTAATTACTAGCTTAGATCTGGTACACTGCCACCAGCCAGAATTTAGTGTCTGGCACACTTTTTGTTCCCCCCAAACTTTCCCTGGGGAACCCAGATCCAAACCCCTTGGGTCTTAAAACTAGGAGAAATTAACCATCCTCCCTCCTTTCCCCCCAGACTTTCCCCTCCCTGGGTTGCCTTGAGAGGCTTCACACAGATCCAAACCCCTTGGATCTTAAAACAAGGAGGAATTAACCGTCCCTCCCTCCTTTTCCCCCCACCAGTCCCTGGTGAGTTCAGACCCAAGCCCCTTGGATCTTACAACAAGGAAAATCAATCAGATTCTTAAAAAGAAAGCTTTTAATTAAAGAAAGCAAAAAAATAAAAATTCTCTGTAAAGTCAGGATGGAAAATGCTTTACAGGTACTCAGATCCATATAGACCAGAGGGACCTCCGCCCCTAGCCTTAGATTCAAAGTTACAGCAAACAGAGGTAAAAATCCTTCCAGCAAAAAAAACATTTTCAAGTGGAGAAAACAAAAATAAGACTCATTCGCCTTGCCTGGCTATTACTTACAATTTTGAAACATGAAAGACTGATTCAGAAAGATTTGGAGAACCTGGCTGTACGTCTGGTCCCTCTGAGTCCCAAGAGCGAACAACGAACAAAACAAAAAGCATAAAGACAGACTTCCCTCCACCAAGATTTGAAAGTATCTTGTCCCCCTATTGGTCCTCTGGTCAGGTGTCAGCCA